>NW_025383048.1:2975-5600 GCF_016433145.1 Gracilinanus agilis | reverse complement strand
GAATGGGTGAATGACTTGAATATAAAGAAGGAAACTATAAGTAAATTAAGTGAACACAGAATAGTATACATGTCAGATCTCTGGGAAAGGGAAAATTTTAAAACCAAGCAAGAGTTAGAAAAATTACAAAATGTAGAATAAATAATTTTGATTATATTAAATTAAAAAGATTTTGTACAAACAAAAACAATGCAACCAAAATCAGAAGGGAAACAACAAACTGGGAAAAAAATCTTTATAACAAAAAATTCTGACAGAGGTCCAATTATTCAAATATACAAGGAGCTAAATCAAGTTTATAAAAAACCAAGCCATTCCCCAATTGATAAATGGGCAAGGGATATGAATAGGCAATTTTCAGATAAAGAAACCAAAACTATCAATAAGCACATAAGAAAGTGTTCTAAATCTCTAATAATTAGAGAAATGCAAATCAAAACAACTCTGAGGTACCACCTCACACCTAGCAAATTGGCAGGAGAGAGTAATGAATGTTGGAGGGGATGTGGCAAAATTGGGACATTAATGCACTGCTGGTGGAGTTGTGAACTGATCCAACCATTCTGGATGGCAATTTGGAACTATGCCCAAAGAGCTCTAAAAGACAGCTTGCCCTTTGATCCAGCCATAGCATTACTGGGTTTGTACCCCAAAGAGATCATAGATAAACAGACTTGTGCAAAAATATTTATAGCCGGGCTCTTTGTGGTGGCAAATAACTGGAAAACAAGGGCATTCCCTTCAATTGGGGAATGGCTGAACAAATTGTGGTATCTGCCATTGTGATAATTGGATTAAGTCTACACTGCCCATCTTTAGATTTAACCAACAAAGGTGAGAGCACCTTCCGATTCTGGGAGGTCCTAACCCACATGTGCTAGAGTGAGTAACAAATCAGATTCAATGCACTACCCCCTACGCTTTCTATGAGAAAGTGTCTATTGTGATTGGTTACGCAGGCTAAGGGAAGGTGCTGGAAGTGACATATATGTGACCCCTTCTAAAGAGGAAGAGGAGGGAGGCTGCGACTGGTGTGGTGAAGGAGACCTGAGGGAGCTTCACTGGTTCGTGACCGAGACTGTTCCACATGGTGAGTTTAAAGATTGAATCTTCCTGAACTTCTATTGGGAAACTTCCTTTTATAGACTCTGTGAGTGGAGTTTGCTCCATTCACTTCTGAGCCTCAGACCCTCTAACCCTCAGCTGAGGGTTAAGCTATAATTTGACTAATCAGTAAGATAGATTCTTAATGTCTTTCTCTCTCTCTTCTCTTATGTAAACAAATTTACATAAAAGTCAATTTTGATTTGAGATTGTTCTTAATTGAGGACTGATAATAGTTCAATACTCTGGCAACCACCTTTAATATAGTGAACCCGTAAAACCCCTTTTTCTCCCTTACACTGGTGATGGAATACTATTGTGCTCAAAGGAATAAAGAACTGGAGGAATTCCATGTGAACTGGAAAGACCTCCAGGAATTGATGCAGACTGAAAGGAGCAGAGCCAGAAGAGCATTGTACACAGAGACTGATACACTGTGGTAAAATTGAATGTAAAGGACTTCTGTACTAGCAGTAATGCAATGGCCCAGGACAATTCTGAGGGATTTATGGTAAAGACGCTACCCACATTCAGAGGAAGAACTGCAGGAGTGGAAACACAGAAGAAAAACAACTACTTGAACACATGGGTTAACATGGACATGGTTGGGGATGTAGACTCAAAATGACCACACCAATGCAACTATCAATATAATATGTAAATAGGTCTTGATTGGTGACACATGTTAAAACCAGTGCAAATGTGTGTTGGCTGGGGTGGGGTGTGAAGGGGAAAGTAAGAACATGAATAATGT
This sequence comes from Gracilinanus agilis, assembly GCF_016433145.1. Classification (NCBI taxonomy): domain Eukaryota; kingdom Metazoa; phylum Chordata; class Mammalia; order Didelphimorphia; family Didelphidae; genus Gracilinanus; species Gracilinanus agilis. Next base: position 3,742 of record NW_025383048.1, on the reverse strand, counting down.
AACTATGGAAAATTTTTCTAAAAATACAAAATATTTAAATCTTAAAAAAAAACTTTACTTTATGACTTAGTATGGATTCTAAAGCAGAAGGGTCGTAAGGATTAGGCACTTGAGGCTAAGTGACTTGCCCAAGGTGGCACCACTAGGAAGCATCTGAAACCAGATTTGAAACCAGGCCTTTTTGTGTCTAAATCTATCCACTTTGTTACCTTGCTGCCCCTCAATGTGGGAATTTGTCACAAGAATTGTGTTTCTCTTTTTTCAGTTGGGGAGATGTTATTTTTAACAGCAATTGAATAAAGTTCCTTTTAAACTCTTTTAACCCTTAATCAAATTAGTATTGCCATTGCTATTAGAAAGAACACATTGATTGGATCTGCTTTGGTTCCAATCATCATTCCAAGACCAAACTACCCTTCACTGGACAAAACTCCCCTATATGTGTTGTTTCCCTCTATTAGAATCAGAACTCCTGGATAACAGAGAATATTTTTTATACTCTATCCTCAATGCTTAGCACAGTACTTTACATAGAGTGCACCTTTCATAAATACTTTCTTTTTCTTTATTTCATTCATTTATTCATTCACTAGAAAGCTAAGGCCAACATAGGTTCCATGGCTTATCCATGGCTATGCAGGCTCCACAATGTAGGACCCACTAAATAAATGAGTTTTCTGTCTCTGGGTCCAGTGATTTTTTTCCTATGCGCACGTACACACACACACACACACACACACACACACACACACACACACACACACACA
>NW_025383048.1:0-2969 GCF_016433145.1 Gracilinanus agilis | reverse complement strand
ACACACACACACACACACACACACACACACACACACACACACACACACAGTCTCTGTCTCTTTTGTATCCATCTCTCCCTGTCTCCCTCTGCCTCTCTGTGTCTGTCTGTCTGTCTGTCTGTCTCTCTCTCTCTCTCTCTCACACACACACACACACAGTCTCTGTCTCTTTGTCTCCCTCTCTGTGTCTGTCTGTCTGTCTGTCTGTCTGTCTCTCTCTCTCTCTCTCACACACACACACACACACACACATTGTCTCTATCTCTGTCTCCATCTCCGTTTCCCTCTGCCTTTGTCTCTGTCTCTCTGTCTGTCTGTCTCTCTATCTTACACACATACACACACATACACACACACACACTGTCTCTGTCTCTCTGTCTCCATCTCTCTCCATTTCCCTTTGCCTTTGTCTCTGTCTCTCTGTCTGGCTATCTGACTGTCTGTCTGTCTGTCTCTCTCTCTCACACACACACACACACTCACACACACACATATATAAACACATGGAGTACTTCTCTCCTAATCATTTCATTTAGCACTGCAGATCCAAAACAGAATAAATTAACATTTCCACAGCAGCTTGGGAGAGGCATGTTTTGTCTGGAGATTACACAGATTAAATCATCAAGTGCCATAATCCCTACCAATAGAGCAGCAGGATAGACATGAAAATAGAGATACAGCCTCTGAAGACCCAGCAGGGAAGAGAAGCTTCATCTCTCAGCAGTAGCATCCTGACTCCCTAGAAAAACCCCAAGTGAGTTTGCCCAGTCTTCCCCTCCCTTGCATTTTCCCTTCTGGGAGAGAAGCTGCTCTCATCTAATTGACTTCATGCCAAGGGGAAGCATCTTCAGTGAAATCTTTCTTTAAAAAACTCGTCAGGAAGCATCCAAAGGACAACAGTAGCTCTAAAATCATCACCATCCTCATCACCAACACCACCACATTTCCTACTGAAGTTGTCTCAAAGAAAATTTCAACAAGCCTATAGAAGAAAATCTTATATTCCAAAACTATCACTCAATTACAAAAAAAGAAAAGAAATAAAAGAATAGAAAAGCAGTTATTTTATCAACCTATGCAAGAGTCCAGAGAATACTAAATATAGGAGAAAATTAATAGGCTAGAGATTTATCCCAGTACTGTTTGTATTGAATTCCATCAAAAAAGAGGAGGTGAAAGGAATGATAACTATATTATTACTGGGTTTTCTGTAAAATTTTGAATATTTGCTGAATTAAATTAGTTTTCCTTATTCTGAATTGTAGATGTAGAAGGTTTTAGAGATCAGGTTCATATCAGAATATCAAAGCTGAGAGAAATCTTAGGACACCAAATGTCAGAGGTAGGAGGAATCATAGTATAACAAATACAAAAGTTGGGAGAGGTTTTGGAAATAAGTTAACACCCCCTTCATTTGCTAGGGAAGAAAATTATTGGCCAAAAAGGAAAAACTACTCACCAAAAATAGCAGAGTTGGGATTAGAACTTGGAAACTAGGGGACACCTAGGTGGTTCAGTGTACTGAGAGCCAGGCTGAGAGTTCTTGGGTTCATATCCTCAGATGGTCTCAGACACTTCCTAACTGTGTGACCCTGGGCAAGTCACTTAACCCCATTGCTTGGCCCTTACTGCTCTTCTGTCTTGGAACCAATATACATTATTGATTCTGTTTTTTAAATTTTTTAAATTTTTAATATTTTATTCTTTAGAAAAATTTTCCATGGTTACATAATTCTTGTTTTTACTTTCCCCTTCAACCCCCTTTACCCCCCCATATCTAACGTGCATTTCCACTGGTTTTAACATGTGTCACCAATCAATATTTATTTACATATTATTGATAGTTGCATTGGTGTTGTCCTTTAGTGTCACATCCCCAACCATGTCCACATCAACCCATGTGTTCAAGTAGTTGTTTTTCTTCTGTGTTTCCACACCTGCAGTTCTTCCTCTGAATGTGGGTAATGTTCTTTTCCATAAATCCCTCAGAATTTTCCTAGGTCATTGCATTACTGCTAGTAAAGAAGTCCATGACATTCAATTTTATCACAGTGTATCAGCCTCTGTATACAATGTTCTCCTGGTTCTGCTCCTTTCACTCTGCATCAATCCTTGGAGGTCTTTCCAGTTCACATGGAATACCTCCAGTTTATTATTCCCTTGAGCACAATAGAATTCCATCACCAGCATATACCACAATTTGTTCAGCCATTCCCCAATTGAAGGGCATCCCTTCGTTTTTCCAGTTTCTTGCCACCACAAAAAGCTCGGCTATAAATATTTTTGTACATGTCTGTTTATCTATGATCTCTTTGGGGCACATCCCCAGCAATGCTATGGCTGGATCAAAGGGCAGGCAGTCTTTTAGAGCTCTTTGGGCATAGTTCCAAATTGCCATCCAGAATGGGTTGGATCAGTTCACAACTCCACCAGCAGTGCATTAATGTCCCAATTTTGCCACATCCCCTCCAACATTCATTACTCTCTCCTGCCAATTTGCTAGGTGTGAGGTGGTACCTCAGAGTTGTTTTGATTTGCATTTCTCTAATTATTAGAGATTTAGAACACTTTCTTATGTGCTTATTGATAGTTTTGGTTTCTTTATCTGAAAATTGCCTATTCATATCCCTTGCCCATTTATCAGTTGGGGAATGGCTTGGTTTTTTATAAACTTGATTTAGCTCCTTGTATATTTTAGTAATTAGACCTCTGCCAGAATTTTTTGTTATAAAGATTTTTTTCCCAGTTTGTTGTTTTCCTTCTGATTTTGGTTGCGTTGTTTTTGTTTGTACAAAAACTTTTTAATTTAATATAATCAAAATTATTTATTCTACATTTTGTAATTTTTCTAACTCTTGCTTGGTTTTAAAAATTTCCCTTTCCCAGAGATCTGACAGGTACACTATTCTATGTTCACCCAATTTACTTATAGTTTCCTTCTTTATATTCAAGTCATTCACCCATTC
>NW_025383047.1:0-1552 GCF_016433145.1 Gracilinanus agilis | reverse complement strand
ACTGAGAAAGCCCTGGGGCCCAAGGCATTGACCACCATGGAGCCTCACAGTAGCTCTCTGTAAAAGTGGGGATGGGTCTTGAGCACACCCCAAAGGAGGCAGAGGAGGATGTGGGGAAACCAGCCTGATGAAGGTCCCCTGATTGACTCAAGGCACATCTCACCTCCATCCCTTGCCTATTCTTTCCTTCCTCTCCAATTTTCACTCCCACACTTGCCTCTAGTTCTGTCGAATGACAAGGAGGATCAAACCAAGGTCTGAATAGGTTTCCCTGGCCTCTCCAGAAATCTCCTCTTGGTTGAGGTCTGTCCACCATCCTCTTGCCCTGGGTGCCTAGTGTGAGCCATCTAATCTTCCAGCCCTCAGAAGGAACAGCCAGCCTGCTGCTTACTCCTCCTCCTCTGCCTTCTCCTTATAATTTTCCTTCTTCTCCTCTTCCTCTTCCTCTTCTTTTCCACTCCCCTCCGACCCTGCTCACCCATCATCTGGCTGACTGCCTCTGGTCTTCTGGAAGCCCTGCTCTGGGGCCCACAGATTCCCCTCTATCCTTAACCTTTGCAAGCAGTATTTCTTCCATTCCTTCACTGTAAGGAAAACCTTAGCCCTGAGAGCTGAGGGGCTGGGAGAGAGGGAGGAAGCTACCATGCTTTCTCTAGGGCAAGGTGGGGATGGGGTGGGGAGATAGGCCAAACTGGTTTTTGCCTGGGGGGAGGGAGAAACCTAACCTGGGACACTGTCTGGCTTCTTTCCCATTGAAAGCCATGGGGCTGTGAAGGGGCTAGTGGCCTTCAAGTCCATGAAGCTGGTGAGTCACCATGGCTAAGAAAGAGGGCAGGGAATGAAGGCCCAGAGCCCCCTGGAATGGAGGGCAGAGTTCATGAAGTGATCATTTTCAGATGAACAAATGTATGTTCTCAAGGTGGGTTGGGTTAGGGCCAGGAGCTATCATTTCCTTGCTCTAGGGAATTCCAAGGTGACAAAACCCCCTTCCCTAAGGGATTTTGGGGCTTTCAATACACTTTCTAGTCTAAGAGCTTGGCTTAGAACAGAATGGGTGCCCAGGAGGTTTGGACGTGTTCTACAGGAAACTGTTGTTTCTACCTTGTCTTTGAAGCATCAAATCTGGGAAAAGCACAAAGGCTAAGTGTTAAGTTTTGGGAACCTGACCTTAAGGAAAGGCCAAGAGCCAGTCTGTTAGTGCTTCTTGCTCCTCTTCCTCTTTAATCTTTGCTCCGTCTGAAGATGTCCCCAAGGTCTCCCATGTTCCCTCTCCCCCCAGTCACTCCTCCTTCTATTGGACTCCCTCTCCTCCTCCTGTAATTGGATTTCTCTACTGCCAGTTCTCCCTGTGTGCTCCCCCTTTCTACTCGCCCCCTCTCTGCATAGGTATCTTGCAAAGAAAGGGCTCTCCTTGAGGGACCAAGCCCTCTATGCACTCTCACCCTTGGCAGTCTCATCCACTCTCATCCTTCAGAGACCTCCATGTGGGTTCTTCCCAAATCATTCTCTCCACCTCAGGCCTCTGTCCTGAATTGTCCTCTGCAACACTGTC
>NW_025383046.1:0-6405 GCF_016433145.1 Gracilinanus agilis | reverse complement strand
TATATATATCTCAGTACTTAAGAATTTAATAAATTTAATAAATAAATAAATAAATAAATAGGTAGATAGATAGATAGATAGATATATAGATAAGTAAATAAATAAATATGTGTATATATTATAAATATATACAAAACTGGGGGGGAAGATAATAATAAGAAAAATAAGAAAACAAAAAGGAATAAATTTATATTCCACAAAGAAGCAAGTGGGACCAACAGGGAAAAATAACAATACACTGTAAGGGTAAAAAGGTTAGAGAGAGGAAATACTCAATACTTAAGTGCATTGAAATCAACATAAAGAGAGAAGAACAATCAGATTCATAGGGGCAGAGAATTGATTCAGGCCCTGTAGAGAAGTAGAAGGGTAACAAAGGACTGGTGGGCAGGGAAGCAATACTAGGGAGGGAGAGGCTTTGGAGGAGAGAGAGGTGTGGCTTTAAAGAACCATAAGAGGGGCATAAGACGGAGGGGGAAGAAAGGGAAGTACAACAAGAGAGGGGATTATTGGAACTGATTACAAACAAAACACTGGTAAAGAAGGAAACAGTGAAAGAAGAAAGGACAGAACTAGGAGAGAAAATCAAAATATCTGGGAATGCACAGTTGATAATTATAACTCTGAATGTGAATGGGATGAACTCACCCATAAAATGGAAGCAAATAGCAGAGTGGATTAGAAACCAAAATCCGACCATATGTTGTCTACAAGAAACACACATGAGACAGACAGACATACATAGAGTGAAAATGAGAGGATGGAGCAAAAGAATCCTCAGATGAAAACTAAATTAGAAATACTAAAAATTAAGGGAGAAATTAATAAAATCACAAGTAAAGGAACTACTGAATTAATAAGATTAGAAGCTGGTATTTTGAAAAAACAGATAAAATAGACAAAGTACCTGTAAATCTAATAAAAAATGGAAAGAAGAAAACGAAATTAATAGTATCAAAGATGAAAAGTGTGTTATTTAAATAAGTTCTGGGGTTCCATTTAGATGTATTTGGGGCTCATTTGAGCCTTAAGATATGTAGATATAAGAAAAAATCCCTGTGGCTGTTTTGGGGACTTTGGAAACTATATTTCCCATAATCCCTCTTGTAAAAATATAGGCAGACAGGAAGTGTGATGATGTAAGAGAATGATATAAGACTCCTGGGTTCATTGGAAGAGGGTTCATTTGCTATCTGAGCATGCTTTCTGGGGGACCCAGAAAAGGTTAGGGAAGGTACAGAACGTAATGGAGGAGGAGGGATTTTGAAATAGGCAGGCTCCTGTTCTGATTTTATTCTATCAACATGGGCCTAAATAAAATCTTAGTTTTCCTCATAATATCAGCCTGTATCATTTTTTTTTAATTTTTTAAACCCTTAACTTCTGTGTATTGACTTATTGGTGGAAGATTGGTAAGGGTAGGCAATGGGGGTCAAGTGACTTGCCCAGGGTCACACAGCTGGGAAGTGTCTGAGACTGGATTTGAACCTAGAACCTCCTGTCTCTAGGCCTGGCTCTCAATCCACTGAGCTACCCAGCTGCCCCTAAATCATTTTTAAAAATAACAAAAGGGAGACCTCACCTCTAATGAAGAGGAAATTAATGCAATGATGAAAAACTATTTTGCTCAACTATATGGCAATATATTTAGCAATCTAGGTGATATGGATGAATATTTGCAAAAATATAAATTGCCTAGATTAACAGCAGAAGAAACAGAATACTTACAAAATCCCATATCAGAAAAAGAAATTGAACAAGCTATCACAGAACTCCTTAAGAAAAAATCACAACTTCCTGGTTTAGATGGTGGCAGAGTGAAAAGCAGTTGCAATTATGATTTCTGACAAAGCCAAAGTAAAAACAGATATGATTTAAAAATACAGGGAAGGTCATTACATTCTAATTAAAGTCAGTATAGACAATGAGGAAATAACATTGCTCAATATGTATTCACCAAATGGCATAGCAACCAGATTCATAAAGGAGAATCTGGCAGAACTAAAGAAGGAAATAGATAGTAAAACTATACTAGTGGGAGATCTAAATATCCCTCTTTCAGATCTAGATAAATCAAACCAAAAAAATCAATAAGAAAGAGGTGAGAGAGATGAATGAAGTCCTAGAAAAATTAGATTTAATTAATATGTGGAGAAAAATAAATAGGAACAAAAAGGAATACACCTTCTTTTCAGCTTCACATGGTACATTCACAAATATTGACCATGTAATACGGCATAGAAACATTGCAAACAAATGCAAAAGAGCAGAAATAATAAATGTAACCTTCTCAGACCATAATGCAATGAAAATAATAATTAGCAAGGGCACCTGGACAGGAAAATCAAATCTAATTGGAAATTAAATAATATGATACTCCAAAAGCAGCTAGTCAAAGAAAATCAGAGAAACAATCAACAATTTCATTGAAGAGAATGACAATGATGAGACATCCTACCAAACTGTATGGGATGCAGCCAAGGCAGTACCCATGGGGAAATTTATATCCTTGAGTGCATATATTAACAAATTAAGGTGGGCAGAGATAAATGAATTGGGCATGCAACTTAAAAATTAGAAAGTGAGCAAATTAAAATTCCCCAGATGAACACTAAATTAGAAATACTAAAAATAAAGGGAGAAATTAATAAAATTGAAAGTAAAAGAACTATTGAATTAATAAATAAGGCTAGAAGCTGGCATTTTGAAAAAGCAGCCAAAATAGACAAAGTACTTGTCAATCTAATAAAAAAAGGAAAGAAGAAAACCAAATTGTCAGTATCAAGGATAAAAAGGGAGACCTCACCTCTAATGAAGGGGAAATTAAGGCAATCATTAAAAACTATTTCTCCGAATTATACTGCAATAAATATAGCAATTGAGGAGATATGGATGAATATTTACAAAAATATGAATTGCCTAGAATAACAGCAGAAGAAATAGAATACCTAAATAATCCCATATCAGAAAAAGAAATTGAACAAGCCATCAAAGAACACCGTAAGAAAAAATTGCCAAGGCATGATGAATTCACAAGTGAGTTCTATCAGACATTCAAAGAGCAACCAATCCCAATACTATACAAATTATGTGATATAATAAGCAAAGAAGGAGTCCTACCAAATTCCTTTTATGACACAAATATGGTACTGATTCCAAAGCCAGGTAGATCAAAAACAGAGAAAGAAAACTACAGACCAATCTCCCTAATGAACAGTTGCAAAAATTTTAAATACAATATTAGTAAAGAGACTCCAGCAAGTGATCAAGAGGATCATCCACCATTATCAGGTGGGATTTATACCAGGAATGCAAGGATGGTTCAACATTAGGAAAACCATCCACATAATTGACCATATCAACAATCTAACGACAAAAATCACATGATTATCTCAATAGATGCTGAAAAAGCCTTTGACAAAATACAGCCCTTCAATTGGGGAATGGCTGAACAAATTGTGGTTTATCCTGGTGACAGAACACTATTGTGCTCAAAGGAATAATAAACTGGAGGAATTCCATGTGAACCGGAAAGACCTCCAGGAATTGATGCAGAGTGAAAGGAGCAGAGCCAGAAGAACATTGTACACAGAGACCAATACACTGTGGTAAAATAGAATGTAATGGACTTCTGTACTAGCAGCAATGCAATGACCCAGGACAATTCTGAGGGATTTATGGAAAAGAACGCTACTCGCATTCAGAGGAAGTAATACACGAGTGGAAACAGAAGAGCAGCAACTGCTTGAACACATGGGTTTAGGTGGACATGATTGGGGATGTAGACTAGAAACTACCACACCAATGCAACTATCAACAATTTGGAAATAGGTCTTGATCAATAACACATGTTAAAACCAGTGGAAATACACATCTGCCATGGGGGTGAGGGGGAACTTGGGGTGGTGAAGGGGAAAGTAAGAGCATAAATTATATAACCATGTCAACTTTTCTAAAAAATAAATATTAATAAATGTTTTTTAAAAAAAAGAAAAAATCACCAGGGCCTGATGGATTCATGAGTGAATTCTATCAAACATTCAAAGAACAATTAATCCCCAAACTATACAAATTATTTGATATAAGAACCAAAGAAGGAGTCTTACCAAATTCCTTTAATGACACAAATATGGTACTGATTCCAAAGCCAGGAAATCAAAAACAGGGAAAGAAAATTACAGAACAATCTCCTTAATGGATATAGAAGCAAAAATCTTCAATAGAATGCTAGCAAAAAAGACTTCAGCAAGTGATCAAGAGGGTTATCCATCATGATAAGGTGGGATTTACACCAGGAATGCAAGGATGGTTCAACATTAGGAAAACCATTCACGTAATTGACCATATGAACCAGCAAACCAACAAAAACCACATGATTATCTCAATAGATGCTGAAAAGGCATTTGACAAAATACAACAAGACCCCTTCCTACTGAAAACACTAGAAAATATAGGAATAGAAGGTCCTTTCTGAAAAGTACTAAACAGTATATATCTTAAACTATAAACAACCTTCATATGCAATGCAGATAAATTAAAATCCTTTCCAATAAGATCAGGTGTGAAACAAGGATGCCCATTATTGCCTCTATTATTTAACATTGTACTAGAAACACTAGCAGTAGCAATTAGAGAAGAAAAAGAAATTGAAGGTATTAAAATAGGCAATGAGGAGATTAAACTATCACTCTTTGCAGATGATATGATGGTCTACTTAAAAAGTCCTAGAGAATCAACTAAAAAGCTAGTAGAAATAATCAACAATTTGATGATAGTTCTAAGTACTGATCTTTTTACCTAAAACTCTGGGCAGAGCTCTAAGATAGGACAATTAAGAGTGTACCTGATTGAATCAAGTACACAGTGAGACCAAAAACTTGATTCTAAGCCTGGGATGTGAATTGGATCAGCCCATGACCTGATCATGTTCAGAGATGAAAAAGAAAAAAAAAACAAACAAAAACTTGCACCTAAGCCTGAGGCATGTCTTTAAACTATCAGGATTCCCAGCTTGATCATTCAAGAGGTACAGCAGCAGACTCAGAGCATCAGTAGCAATGGCAGGAGTTGTAGCAGCAGGAGACAGGAGCAAATAGCAATAGCAGCTCCAGTTCCCTAGGGAGGGGGGAGAAAGGCGAAAAAAAGCAGAAGTAAGAGAGAAACACATTTTTGTTCAAACTAATCTACTCCCTTAGTAAGGGACCTTAAAAGTCCAGACTTCATGTCACCAAAAATGTATGATTTAAATTAATATCCAATACTCCAAGTATTATATTGGATTTATTATGATGAATATGATTAATAATCTCTTGAAATAAGGGAATAAAAAGGTAATTATCTAACAAAGTAAGACCACATGAGCAAAACTCTCCTGTTTCTCACCTCACACCACCTCCAGGAAATGGAATTACAGGAAGAGAGCTTGAGTCAGGATTACACAAAATTTAAATCCTTCTTATGTCATCATGTAACACGTGAAGGAAAGTGAGGTGCTGGAAATTGTAGTTCTAGGGGTTCAAAGTGTAATTACATAGGAAGGTGAGAGAAAGGAAAAATTATAGAAACGATCAATAATTTCATAAATGAGAAGGACAATGAGAGGATAATCTATCTCAATAAACAGGATTCATCCAAAGTAGTTATTAGGGAAAAATTCATGTCTCTAAATGCTTACATCAATAAAGTAGAGAAAAAGTAATTGAATGAATTGAGTATGAAAAATCAAAGAATAGGAAAAAAAATTAATATCCCCCCACAAAAAAGACTAAAGTGGAAATTCTAAAAATTAAGGAGAAAATAAAATTGAAACTAAGAGAAATCTTGATCTAATAAATAAGACTATGATTTTGTTTCGTAAAAAAAATAGCCTTGTAGATTAAGTTGATTTTAAAAGGGAAATAAGACAATCACATATTTAAAATGGAAACAATGAAGAGGAAATTGAATCAATGATTAGGAGCTATTTTGTCTATTTACATACCAATAAATCTGACCATCTAAATGATGAATGAATATTCATGAAAATATAAATTTCCTGGATTAGCAAAAGAGGACATAGAATACTTAAATAATCCCATCTCTGAATAAGAAATTGAAGCAAACATCAATGAAATGTATGAGAAAAAATTCCCCAGGACCAGATGAATTCATGCGTGAATTCTATTAAATATTTAAAGAACAATTAATCCCAATATTATATAAAATCTTGGAGAATATGTGCAGAAAATGAATCCTACGAAATTCTATTTAGAACAGAAATGCATTACTGTTACATAAGCCAAGAAGTATGAAAACAGAGAAAGAAAATAATAAACCAATTTCATCAGTGAATATAGATGAAAAATTTTAAATAAAACCCGATCAAGGAGAGTACAGCAACATTATAAGAATCATTCATTATGACTG
>NW_025383045.1:9691-10764 GCF_016433145.1 Gracilinanus agilis | reverse complement strand
CCTGAGTACTGCCTTGGCCGCATCCCACAGAGTTTGGTAGGATGTCTCATCATTGTCATTTTCTTCAATGAAATTATTGATTGTTTCTATGATTCCTTCTTTGACAAATTGGTTTTGGAGAATCATATTATTTAATTTCCAATTAGTTTTTGATTTTCATGTCCAGGTGCCCTTACTTATTATTATTTTTATTGCATTATGATCTGAGAGGGTTACATTTATTATTTCTGCTTGTTTGCATTTGTTTGCAATGGTTCTATGCCCTATAACATGGTCAATCTTTGTGAATGTGCCATGTGCAGCTGAAAAGAAGGTGTATTCCTTTTTGTCCCTATTTATTTTTCTCCACATATCAAGTAAATCTAATTTTTCTAGGACTTCATTCACCTGTCTTACCTCTTTCTTATTTATTTTTCAGTTTGATTTATCTAGATCTGACAGAGGAATATTTAGATCTCCCACTAGTATGGTTTTACTATCTATTTCCTTCTTGAGCTCTGCCAGTTTCTCCTTTATGAATTTGGATGCTATGCCACTTGGTGCATATATATTGAGCAGTGTTATTTCCTCATTGTTTATACTGCCTTTAATCAGGTTGAAATGAGCTTCCCTGTCTTTTTTAATCATATCTGTTTTTACTTTGGCTTTGTCAGAAATCATAATAGCCACTCCTGCCTTCTTTTTCTCATTTGATGCCCAAAAGATTTTGCTCATGCCCTGAACCTTAAACTTGTGTATGTCCACCTGTCTCATATGTGTTTCTTGTAGACAACATATGGTGGGATTTTGGTTTCTAATCCACTCTGCTATTTGCTTCCGTTTTATGGGCGAGTTCATCCCATTCACATTCAGAGTTATAATCATCAGTTGTGCATTTGCTGACGTTTTCGTTTCCTCCCCTATTCCTACCCCTTCTCCTTAAACTATTTCCTTTAAAACCAGTGGTTTACTATTAAGACCCTATCCCTTATCCCCCTCCTTGAGTAACTTCCCTTTCCAACCCCTCCCTTATTTCCCCCACTTTTTGTTTTTAAAGGCCTTATTAATTCCCTCCCCCTTCTTCTCCCCTCCCT
>NW_025383045.1:0-9617 GCF_016433145.1 Gracilinanus agilis | reverse complement strand
CTACTCTTCCCTCTCCGGGTTGATTACACTGAGAGTAAGGTTTGATTATTACCTCTTAATGCTCTCTTCCTCTCCTTCTTATAATAGTATTTGTCCCCTCTCCTTCCCATGCCCTCTTTGTGTGTACTATAATATCCTATTTTTCTTATTCACTCAAGTTTCTCTTGGTGTCCCCTGCTATTCACCCCCTCTTTCCCATCCCCCATGTCATCTTAGATTATTTAGTGTTCCACCCTCACCCTGTGAATTATTCTTCTGATTACTATAATAGTGAATACTATAATAGTGAATAGAGTTCACTACAGAGAATTATACATAACATTTCTCTACATAGGAATACAGATAATTAGATCTTACTGAGGCAATTAAAAAGGCAAATTTAAAAATTATAAGTTTTCTTTCTTTCCCCTCTGTTTTTTATTTACCTTTTCATGTTTCTCTCGATTTTTGTGGTTGGATATCAAACTTTCCATTTAGCCCTGGTCTTTTCTGTGCAAATACCTGCAATTCTTCAATTTTGTTGAATGCCCATACTTTCCCCTGGAAATATATAGTCAATTTTGATGGGTAGTTGATCTGTGGTTGTAGGCCCAGCTCTCTTGCCTTTCTGAATATTGTATTCCAGGCCTTGTGATCTTTTAGCGGGGAGGCTTCCAAATCCTGTGTGATCCTAATTGGTGTTCCTTGATATTTGAATTGTCTTTTTCTGGCTTCTTGTAAGATTTTTTCTTTTGCTTGAAAGCTCTTGAATTTGGCAATTATATTTCTGGCCGTTTTCTTATCTGGGTTGAATGTAGTGGGTGTTCTATGAATCCTTTCGATGTCTATATTGCCCTCTTGTTGTAGGACTTCAGGGCGATTTTGCTGAATAATTTCTTTTAGTATGGAGTCCAGGTTTCTATTAATTTCTGGTTTTTCTGGAAGACCAATTATTCTCAAATTGTCTCTTCTAGACAGGTTTTCTTGGTCTGTCACTCTCTCATTGAGATATTTCATATTTCCTTCTATTTTTTTAGTCTTTTGACTTTGTTTTATTTTTTCTTGTTGTCTTGAGAGATCATTAGCTTCTAATTGCTCAATTATAGCCTTTAGGGACTGGTTTTCAGCTATGATCTTTTGGTTTTCTTTTTCAATCTGGTTCAATTTGCTTATCAGTTCATTTGATTTCTGGGCCTCACTTTCCAATTGCAAGATTCTACCTTTTAAACTGTTATTTTCTTGCCAGATCTCTTCCATTTTCCTCAAAATCTCAGTTTTGAACTCTTCCATAGCTTGTGAGGAGTTTTCCTTATTTGGGGAGAGTCCGGATGCTTGTTTGTTCTCCTCCTCTGTTTGCTCGGTTGTCTGGATTTTCTCTGTGTAAAAGTTGTCGAGTGTTAAAGACTTTTTTTTCTTGTTGTTTATCTTTCTCTTCTGAACTTCCTGAGTCTGTGTAGCCATCATTAGCCCAGCAGCTTCTCCGCTTTATCCTCGCGCTTGGGGTCTGTCCGTGGTCTTTTGGCTACTGAGGTCTGAGTTCTGGTTTTTTCCAAGGTCAAGCTCCCTGGTGGACCCCTTTGCTTGATCCTCTGACGGAGGTTCCTTTACAAGTCTCAGGGCGCTGCTTCCACAGTCGTATACCGGTCTACGCTGGTTCCCCACTCAGGGTTTCAGAGCTTTAGCTCTTGGCTGTGTCTGCCTCCTCCCACGCCTCCGCCGCTCCAGCGCTCAGATTTTGTGTGCGTTCTTTGGCTTTTTGGGGTCCCAAATCTTGCTGCTCTCAGGAGCAGGCCCTGGAGCTGCCAATGACTCAATGGGTCCCCCAAACTTGCTCTATTTCTTTTTAACTGGCTTCAGCGCTATATGTGGTGTGTGTGGTAGGGGTGGGGTGGGGTGGTTGCTCAGCCCACGATTTAGTGAGAGCTGTTTCACCCCTTTATAGCATGGAAATGTCCCGATTCCACGTACCTTCCACGCTCCACCCTGTTGTGGGGTTCCTCCATTCGTCTGGACTTGCTTTTATGTCCCCTTGAGGAGTCTTGTGTGTTTCGGTCAGGAGAGGTTAAGAGCTGCTTTTTACTCTGCCGCCATCTTAACCCGGAACCTCAAAAAACCGATACACATCAATTTTGGGAAATGGTTGAACAAATTGTGGTACATGTTGGTGAATGAAATACTATGAAAAGCAGAAAAAGCCTTAAAGATATGTATGAACTGATGTAGATTGAAATAAGCAGAAAAGGGACTAGCACTGTCATGTCAACAAGCTGACAAACAAAAATCACAAGATTATCTCAATAGATGCTGAAAATGCCTTTGACAAAATACAAGACCTATTCTTACTGAAAACACTAGAAAGTATAGGAATAGAAGGACCTTTCCTAAAAATAATAAACCATATATGTCTTAAACCATCAACAAGCATCATATGCAATGGGGATAAATTAGAAGCCTTCCCAATAAGATCAGGAGTGAAACAAGGATGCCCAATCACCTATATTATATTTAACACTGTACTAGAAACACTGGCAATTGCAATTAGAGAAGATAAAGAAATTGAAGGTATTAAAATAGGCAATGAGGAGACTAACCTATTACTCTTTGCAGACAATATGATTGTACTTTAAAAAAAACTATAGAATTGACTAAAAAGCCAGTGGAAATAATTAACAACTTTAGTAAAGTTGTAGGATACAAAATAAATGTAATAAAAATCATCAGCATTTCTATATGTTTCCAGCATATTTCAGTAGCAAGATTTAGAGAGAGAAATGCCATTTAAAACTATTTAAAATCACCCTAGACAATATAAAATACTTAGGAATTATATGAACACAACTATGAAACACTACCCAAACAATTAAAACTAGATCTAAACAATTGGAAAAACATTGATTGCTCACAGGTAGGATGAGCTAACATAATAAAAATGACCATTCTACCCAAATTAATTTATTTATTTAGAGCCATACCTATCAAACTACCAAAAAAAATTTTACTGAATTAGAAAAAAACTATAACAAAGTTCTTTGGAAAAACAAAAGATCAAGAATATAAAGGGAAATAATGAAAAAAAATCGTGAGGGAAGGTGGCTAGCAGTACCAGATATTAAACTGTACTGTGCATCAAAACAATATGGTACTGGCTAAGAGACAGAAGGGAGGATGAGTAGAATAGACTTGGGGTAAGTGACATCAGCAAGACAGTCTATGATAAACCCAAACAGCCCAGCTTTGGGGACAAAAATCCACTAGTTGACAAAAACTGCTGGGAAAATTGGAAAACAATATGGGAGAGATTAGGTTTAGATCAACATCTCTCACCCAACAGAAAGATAAATTCAAAATGGGTGAATGACTTGAATAAAAAGAAGGAAACTAAAAGTAAATTAGGAGAACACCAAATAGTATACTTGTCAGATCTCTGGGAAAGGAAAGATTTTTAATACCAAGCAAGAGTTAGAAAAAATTACAAAATATAAAATAAATAATTTTATTGCATTAAACTAAGAGGTTTTTGTACAAACAAAACCAATGATACCAAAATCAGAAGGGAAGCAACAAACTGGGAAAAAATCTTTATAACAAAAAACTCTGACAAAGGTCTAATTACTCAAATGTATAAGGAGCTAAATCAGTTGTACAAAAAAAGCAAGCCACTCACCAACTGATAAATGGGCAAGGGACAGGAATAGGCAATTTTCAGATAAAGAAATCAAAACTATCAACAAGCACATGAGAAAGTGTTCTAAATCTCTTATAATTAGAGAAATGCAAATAAAAACAACTCCAAGATACCACCTAACACCTAGTAGATTAGCTAACATGACAGCAAAAGAAAGAGGTGAATGTTGGAGGGGATGTGGCAAAATTGGGACATTAATGAATTGATCCAACCATTCTGGATGGCAATTTGCAACTATGCTCAAAGGGTTTTAAAAGACTATCTGCCTTTTGATTCAGCCATAGCACTGCTTGGTTTATACCCCAAAGAGATAATAAGGGAAAAGACTTGTACAAAAATATTTATAGCCATGCTTTTTGTGGTGGCAAAAAATTGGAAAATGAGGGAACATACTTCTATTGAGGAATGACTGAACCAATTGTGGTATCTGTTGGTGATGGAATACTATTGTGCTCAAAGGATTAGTGAACTAGAGGAATTCCATGTGAACTGGAAAGACCTCCAAGAATTGATGCAGAGTGATAGATCCAGGAGAACATTGCACACAGAGACTAATACACTGTGGTACAATAGAACATAATGGACTTCTCTACTAGCAGCAATGCAAGGATCCAGAGCAATGCTGAGGGACTAATGAGAAGGAACACTAGCCACGTTCAGAGGAAGAACTGTGGGAGTAGAAAAACAACTACTTGAACACATGGGTAGATGGAGTTATTATTGGGTACATACACAATAAATGATAACTCTAGTACAACTATCAATAATATGGAATTAAGTCTTGATCAATGATACATGTAAAACCCAGTACAATTGTGTGTCAGCTATGGGGGGTTGGGGGATTTCGGGGGAGAGGGAAAGAACATGAAATGTAACTATGGGAAAATATTCAAAATTAAAAATAAAAAAAAAAAACGTTTAAGTCCTAAAAACAAACAAAACAAAACAAAACAAAAGGTATTCTCAGAGTACCTGAAAAATAAGGTGAAAAAAAGCTGTACTTTGGGAACAATGAGATATCTATTCATTATGAAATAATAAGGACTAAAATTAAATATATGTCATTGAATTTGTCTGATGTAACCCAAAAGAATTTGTCTTTGAATGGAACCTATGAAAAAGTGGAGGTCAAAGAGGAGAATCTTCAGTGACAACTATATAAGCTCAACAAAAAAACTAATTGCTAAAGAAGCATGAAGTACATAACTGGTGTGTAAGTTTATCTATAGAAATGGAAAAGTTTATGATATCAATTTAGTTGACAGATTATTTTCCTCAGAAATTTCAAAAAAGCTATCTTTAAAGAGTGGATTCATTTACTGGTACAGATTCTACAATGAAAACATTCAACATATTATCACTTCTGATTTCACAAAAATAGTGAGTATATGAAATTCAGAAAATTATAGCCAAGCATGTAGCATTATGCATGAAATCCTCATTATCTTTTTAAATTAACAAACTAAAAATCCCTGTACCAAACATACAGATTCTAAAATATTGAAAATTCACCAAATACCCTTAGAACTTGAGCATCACCACAGGCATAATTTCCTCCCACGATTACTGAACTCAATATTGATATATTGGATTTTTAAAAATGACAATGTCATTAATTAAAACATCCTTAATCTCTCAATGACATGCCAATATTCAAAATTATAGGAAAAATTAAAGCTATATGACAACAGGGCAAGATAAATATCCATTCTTGTCATTATTTTATTGGATAAAATTGACCCGAAGATGTTTTATTATATCTACAGAAATGAGATTACTCTCAATACATATATTTAGTTACGAGATGCAGTCATTCATCTACCTGCCCAATAATACATAACACATTAGATGCAAAAATAATAGCAGAATATCAACTTGTCTTTATTTTTTTAAATAATTTTTTATTTTTAGAAAAATTTTCCATAGTTACATAAGTCATGTTTTTACTTTACCCTTCATCCCCTCAACCCCTCACCCCCCCTCCGCTATAGCTAATTCACATTTCCACTGGTTTTAATATGTGTGGTCACTCAAGACTTATTTACACATTATTGATAGTTACATGGGTGTGGTCTTTTCAGGTCTACATCCCCAAACATGTCCTCATCAACCCAAGTGTCCAAGCAGTTGTTTTTCTTCTGTGTTTCTACTCTTGTAGTTCTTCCTCTGAATGTGGGTAGTGTTCCTTTCCATAAATCCCTCAGAATTGTCCTGGGTCATTGCATTGCTGCTAGTACAGATGTCCATTACATTCGATTTTACCACAGTATATCAGTCTCTGTGTACAATGTTCTTCTGGCTCTGCTCCTTTCACTCTGCATCACTTCCTGGAGGTCTTTCCAGTTCACATGGAATTCCTCCAGTTTATAATTCCTTTGAGCACTATAGTATTCCATCACCAGTATATACCACAATTTGTTCAGCCATTCCCCAATTGAAGGGCATACCCTTGCTTTTCCAGTTTTTTGTCACCACAAAGAGCGGAACTATAAATATTTTTGTGCAAGTCTGTTTATCTATGATCTCTTTGGGGTACAATCCCAGCAATGGTATGGCTGGATCAAAGGGCAGGCATTCTTTTATGACTCCTTGGGCATAGTTCCAAATTGCCCTCCAGAATGGTTGGATCAGTTCACAACTCAACCAGCAGTGCATTAATGCCACAATTTTGCCACATCCCCTGCAACATTCATTACTCTCCCCTTCTTTCATTTTAGCCAATCTGCTAGGTGTGAGGTGGTACCTCAGAGTGGTTTTAATTTGCATTTCTTTAATTATTAGAGATTTAGAACACTTTCTCATGTGCTTATTGATAGATTTGATTTCTTTATCTGAAAATTGCCTATTCATGTCCCTTGCCCATTTATTAATTGGGGAATGGCTTGATTTTTTATATAATTGATTTAGCTCCTTGTATATTTGAGTTATTAGACTTCTGTCAGAATTTTTTGTTATAAAGATTTTTAACCAGTTTGTTGTTTCTCTTCTGATTTGGTTGCATTATTTTTCTTTGTACAAAAACTTTTTAATTTAATATAATCAAAATTATTTATTTTATATTTTGTAATTTTCTCTAACTCTTGTTTGGTTTTAAAATCTTTCCTTTCCCAGAGATCTGACAAGTATACTATTCTGTGTTCACCTAATTTACTTACAGTTTCCTTCTTTATATTTAAGTCTTTCACCCATTCTGAATTTATCTTGGTGTATGGTGTGAGATGTTGATCTAAACCTAATCTCTCCCATATTGTTCTCCAATTTTCCCAGCAGTTTTTGTCAAATAGTGAATTTTTGTCCCAAAAGTTGCGCTGTTTGGGTTTATCATAGACTGTCTTGCTGACTTCACTTACCCCAAGTCTATTCCACTGATCCTCCCTTCTATCTCTTAGCCAGTACCATATTGTTTTGATGACCGCTGCTTTATAGTATAGCTTAATATCTGGTACTGCTAAGCCACCTTCCTTCGCATTTTTTTCATTATTTCCCTTCATATTCTTGATCTTTTGTTTATCCCCATTGCATATGATGCTTGTTGATAGTTTAAGATATATACTGTTTATTATTTTTAGGAAAGAACTTTCTATTCCTATACTTTCTAGTGTTTTCAGTAGGAATGGGTGTTGTATTTTGTCAAAGGTTTTTCAGCATCTATTGAGATAATCATCTGGTTTTTGTTGGTTTGCTTGTTGATATGGTCAATTATGTGGATGGTTTTCCTAATGTTGAACCATCCTTGCATTCCTGGTATAAATCCAACCTGATCATGGTGGATGATCTTCTTAATTACTTGCTGGAGTCTTTTTGCTAGTATTCTATTTAAGATTTTTGCATCTATGTCCATTAAGGAAATTGGTCTGTAATTTTCTTTCTCTCTTTTTGATCTGCCTGGCTTTGGAATCAGTACCATATTTGTGTCATAAAAGAAGTTTGGTAAGACTCCTTCTTTGCTTATTATATCAAATAATTTGCATAGTATTGGGATTAATTGTTCTTTGAATGTTTGATAGAATTCACTTGTGAATCCATCAGGCCCTGGTGATTTTTTCTTAGGGAGTTCTTTAGTGGCCTGTTCAATTTCTTTTTCTGATATTGGATTATTTCAGTATTCTATTTCTTCTGTTGTTAATCTAGGCAATTTATATTTTTGTAAATATTCATCCATATCACCTAGATTACTAAATTTATTGCTATATAATTGGGCAAAATAGTTTTTAATGATTGCCTTAACTTCCTCTTCATTAGAGGTGAGGTCTCCTTTTTCATACTTGATACTATTAATTTGGTTTTCTTCTTTCCTTTTTTTAATTACATTAACCAGTACTTTGTCTATTTCATCTGTTTTTTCAAAATATCAGTTTCTACTCTTATTTATTAATTCGATAGTTCTTTTACTTTTGATTTTATTAATTTCTCCTTTGATTTTTAGTATTTCTAATTTAGTTTTCATTTGAGGATTTTTAATTTGTTCATTTTCTAGTTTTTTAAGTTGCATGTCCAATTCATTAACCTCTGCCCTCCCTAATTTGTTAATATATGCACTCAGTGATATCAATTTTCCCCTTAGAACTGCTTTGGCTGTATCCCATAAGTTTGGGTAAGATGTCTCATCATTGTCATTGTCTTCAATGAAATTATTAATTGTTTCTCTGATTTGTTCTTTCACTAAATTATTTTGGAGAATCATATTATTTAATTTCCAATTAGTTTTTGGTTTGCCTCTCCATGTATTCTTACTAATAACTATTTTATTGCATTATGATCTGAGAAAGTTACATTTATTATTTCTGGTTTTTTGCATTTGTTTGCCATGTTTCTGTGCCCTATTACATGGTCTATCTTTGTGAATGTTCCATGTGCTGCTGAAAAGAACGTGTATTCCTTTTTGTCTCAATTTATTTTTCTCCAAATATCTATTAACTTGAATTTTTCTAGGGTTTCATTCACCTCTCTTGTCTCTTTCTTGTTTATTTTTTGCTTTGACTTTTCTAGATCTGATAGAGGAAGGTTCAGGTCCCCCACTAGTATGGTTTTGCTATCTATTTCATCCTTGAGCTCCACTAGCTTCTCCTTTAGAAATTTGGAAGCTATTCTGTTTGGTGCACACATATTGAGTACTGATATTTCTTCATTCTTTATACTGCCTTTTATTAGGATGTACCTTCCCTATCTCTTTTAACCTTATCTATTTTTACTTTGGCTCTGTCAGAGATCATGATGGCCACCCCTGCCTTCTCTTTCTCATTTGAAGCCCAAAAGATTTTGCTCCATCCTCTCATTTTCATTCTATGCCTGTCTGTCTGTCTGATGTGTGTTTCTTATAAACAACATATGGTTGGGTTTTGGTTTCTAATACACTCTGCAATTTGCTTCTGTTTTATGGGTGAGTTCATCCCATTCACATTCAGTTATAATTATCAACTCTGCATTCCCAGACATTTTGATTCTCTCTCCTAGTCCTGTCCTTTCTTCTTTCACCGTTTCCTTCTATGCCAGTGTTTTGTTTTTAATCAGTTCCTATAATCCCCTCCCTTATTGTACTTCCCTTTCTCCCCCACCTTCTTATTCCCCTCTTATTGTTCTTTAAAGCCACTCAGTGCTCCCCCCCCAAGCCCTCTCCCTCCCTAGTATTGCTTCCCTCCCCACCAGTCCCTTTGTTACCCTTCTCCTTCTCTATAGGGCGTGAATCAATTTTCTGCCGCTATGGATCTGATTGTTCTTCTCTAAGTTGATTTCAATGCACTTAAGTATTGAATATTCCCTCTCTCTAACCTCTTTACCCTTACAGTGTATTATTATTTTTCCCTATTGATCCCACGTGCTTCTTTATGGAATATAAATTTATTCCTTTTTGTTTGCTTTCCTTTTTTCCTATTGTTATCTTCTTCCCCCCCCCCAGTTTTGTATATATTTATACATACATACATACATACATACATACATATATATATATATA
>NW_025383044.1:0-3249 GCF_016433145.1 Gracilinanus agilis | reverse complement strand
GAAAAAAGAAAGAAATCTCTCTGTTTATATATGGGAGTGGGAACCAAAGCCTAAGGAGCTACCATTCGAGCTTCACTCTCCTCTGATAACCACAGATAATGCCTCTACAATGGTACTAAATCTGGGGCTTCTTATCACAGTGGTGGTCAGTGGCACTCTACCATTAAACAAAGAAGATTAAAAGTGACTGACATTTCGAAGGCCTGTGCTCTAGTCCTCGAACTACTATTGAGTAGCCAGGAGATTGAGACAATTCTGTTCTCCAGGTCTCAGTTTAATGATCTATAAAGAAGATAAATTGAACTCAGTCATCTCTAAGATCCCTCACATCATCCACATTACGTGATTTTGTTTGTTTTAACAAGCACCTGAGAAAGTTAATGAATGTTGAATGGACGTATCATGGCCATGCAAACAAGTCAAGGATGGAAGTATGGACATGCAGAACCAAACAAGGCTTCTTTCATCTCTATGTTTCCACTGAGCCATCCCTCCCCCTGCCCTGATTGATGACTGCCTCACCTGTCCCTATTTCAGAAAGACCCAGAAAAGCTCCACTTTACTCCCTGCTCCCCTGCCATCTCCCTGAGAGCCCCAACAACAGCCTCTCTGCCTACCCTCGCTGCTGGACTTCTAGAGACATTTAACTTTAGCCATCTAAGACAGATGGTGATGAGAGACGACTCAGAGCCCAAAGAGCTCTGAAAAATATTAGCTCAGCCCCAGTGTAATAACACATCTATGGGTGACAGCTGGTGTATGACTTTAGAATAAGACAAGGAAAAGTACAAGGGGAAAGTATTTATTAAATGCCTACTATATGCCAGGCACAGTGCTAAGTGCTTTATAAATTTTATCTTATTTGATCATCATAAGGACTCTGTGAGGGGCAGCTGGGTGGGTCAGTGGACTGAGAACCAGGTCCAGAGACAGGAAGTCCATGGTTCAAATCTGACCTCAGACACTTTCTAGCTATGTGATCCTGGGAAAGTCACTTAACCCCATTTTTATTGGCCACTCTTTCTTGGAACCAATACATAGCATTGCTTCTAAGATGGAAGGTAAAGGTTAAAAAAAAAAGACAGAAGCTAAAAGTTAAATAATAATAATAATAATAATAATAATAACAACAACAACAACAACAACAACAACAGGGGCAGGTAGGTGGATTGAGAGTCAGGCTCAGAGATGGGAGGTCCTGGGTTCAAATCTGACCTCAGACACTTCCTAGCTAGGTGACCCTGGACAAGTCACTTAATCCCCATTGTCTAGCCCTTACTGCTCCTCTGCCTGGGAACCAATATGCAGTACTGATTCTAAGACAGAAAGTAAGGGTTTAAAATAAAAAGAATTCTGTGAGGTAGATGCTATTATCATATCCATTTTATAGCTAAGGAACTTGAGGCAGGAACACACAATGTCTTTCATTTTAAGGTCCTGACTGAATTTTACTGGTGCTATCTAGCCCTCAGATTACCCACCGTTTGGTGAGGGGAAAAAATCTAATGATTTATAGATGGAATAAGTTCCTCCTCCACTACCCCAATCACAGAGTTACTTTAGCTAACAGGAACTGGGGGAGGGATGGAAGCACTGAAAAGGGATCAGGCTGGGATCTCAAGGCAACTATTATTGCTTCCAGGGAACAAGGAAGCAAAATGAGAAGTGACCAAATGTCATCAATTGTCCCAAAATGACACCCTTGTGCAGAAGAAAGCATGACAGCAGAATCAGCCTGAAAGAGAATGAGTCATCCCTGCCCAGCCCGGCCAGAAACAAACAAATAACCAAATGAGCCCTTCTGTGGTAAAGGAGAGGAGGAGAGGCTGGGCTCAGCCAGCGGCTGAGATTCAGAACAGCATCAGCACAAAGAGCCTCTCAGAATACAGACAGAAAGAACGCGCTCTGGAACCAGACCATTGCTCCGATTAATTTACTGCCCACGTTGGCTACGAAGAGATCACTTGGCCAACATGAGCTTTGGTCCCCTCATCCACAAAATGAGCAGGTTGGATGAGATGCCCTCTAAGGTACAAGCAAGCCAAGAGCTAGGATCCCACCAGCACTCCGTCCCCATCCAACCCAATCTCTGCACAGGCAGACGAGAAAACAGCCTCCATGTACGGTTTGAAAAGTTAACCATTCCCACATCCATCCCCGCATCCTCTCCTGCCAACTCAAATATTTCTCTTGTACAAAGCATCTGATCAACCAAAAATCACATTGACATAAACATTTTCATCACACTAGCCAGCTTCAGAAAACACAGCTGAAAGCTACTAGAGGAGAAGACGGAAACATGTTGATGAAAGCAAAGAGGAGGTCCAATGCATGAAGAAATACCCAATGGCAAAGCTCTCTGTCATTTACTAAAGTAGGAATCAAAAGGAGTGCATAGATCTAAGCTGCATGTGGGGCTTTGACAGAAAGGGACCATGTGATAAGGAATAAAAGCCTCCTAAGTAAATATAGAAAAACAGAAAGACTAAAAATATTTTACTGACCAAAACACAATAAAAATAACAATCAATTAAAGGCAGTTTAAAGAAAGGATTTAGAGTGAATAGAAACTCACATAATCATAAAGAATATGCATCAAAGAACAAATCACAGAAACAATAGATGATTTTGTCAAAGAAGATGACAAACATAAAATAATAAATGAAAACTTTTGTGGTGCAGGCAGAAAATTCCATGAGGGAATATATATATATATATATATATATCAGTGCTTTCATCAAAAAAGGAATGAAGAACAGATTAGACAGATAATTAAAACAACCAGAAAAGGAATAAATCCTGAAAAACTAATTAAACATAAAAATGGACATTTAAAAAACCAATTAAGATAAAATTGAAAACAAAAACACTGAAATTGATAAATAAAAGTAAGCTGGTGTTGGAAGGGGGAACTAATAAAATAGATAAACTGTTAATTAATTTGATTTCTTAAGGAAATAGGAAAATTGGGAGCAGCTAAGTGGTTCATTGGATTGAGAGCCAGGCCCAGAGAGACAAGAGGTTCCGGCTTCAAATCTGGCCTCACATACTTCTTAGCTGTGTGACCCTTGGAAAAGTCACTTAATACCCATTGCCTAGTTTTTAACCACTCTTCTGAAATCAATAGATAGTATTGATTTAAAGCCAGAAGATAAGGGCTTTCTTAAGAGGAAAGGAAAGGAAAGGAAAGGAAAGGAAAGGAAAGGAAAGGAAAGGAAAGGAAAGGAAAGGAAAGGAAAGGAAAGGAAA
>NW_025383043.1:5569-11665 GCF_016433145.1 Gracilinanus agilis | reverse complement strand
GGAGGGAGGGAGGAAGAAGGAAGGAAGAAGAAAGAACAGGGCAGCTAGAAGGCTCAGTGGCTAGAGCACAAGTCCTGGAGACAAGAGGTCCTGCATTTAAATCTGGCCTCAGACAATTTCTAGCTGTGGGACCTGGGCAATCACTTAACTCCCATTACCTAGCTCTTGCTGCTCTTCTTAGAGCTGATACTAAGAAGGTGAGGATTTTTAAAAATATGACAAATGGCTGGATAGGCTGTGAGAAAACAAGCCCATTAAAGCACTGTTAATAAGTATGAACTGGTCTAGCCATACTGAAAAGAAGAAAAAAATTACTGAAAAGTAATTTGGAACTATGCTCCAAAAGTGATTAAATTATAAAGAATAATAATAATAGTAAACAAAGTTACTAAACTGAACTGTGACTTGCTTCAACTATACTAGTACTAGGCTCATCCTCAAAGAAGTCAAAGAAAGGGGAAAAGGTCCCATATACACAAAAATATTTATAGCTATTTATTTTGTATTGGCAAAGACTGGAAACTAAGGAATTGCCTGTCTATTGGGGAATGGAGAAACAAGTATATAAATGTAATGGGAAACTATTTTGCTTTGAAAATGACGAAAAGAGTGATTTCAGAGAAACCTGGGAAGACATATAAATGAACTGATGCAGAGTGAAATAAGCAGAATCAGAAAAATAATTTCTACAACAATGGCAAATACATATTTATACAACAATGACAACTATATATACACATGTATTTGTTACAAGAGTTGATTTTTCCTTTTTCCCCATAGAGGAAGAAGAGGGAGTAAAAATAGATTTTTGTTAATTTCTTTAAAAAATTAAATTAAAAAAATGGATCTTTGTTTAAGAGAAATGTTTGAAAAGGCATTCTAGCCTGCTCTTCTCCTCCTAATCAAAGCCAGGCCGCATTTATTAGGCATTTGCAATATGTGTCTAAGTTTAAGTGGTTGAAAAAAAGTTGCATTTAGGATTCTGAACAATTGGAGGACTTCATCCATTTAGTTTTTCCTGGGTATATGATTAAACCAAAATCTACTGCATTATTCTGGATCTCATCCCTGAGGCTCTGCAGAGTTCCAGGATTTGATGACTTCTACCTGATCTTAACTCCCAACACTATAGGTCCCACCATTAAATGATGGCAGCAGGGCTAGGACGTATTTCATTCATCCTTATAGTACTTAGCATGTCATGATGAGGAATAGGTTCAATGCCTGCATTTATGGACTAGATAGCTAGAGATGAGAATATTTAAGCTTAGAGAAGACAAAATGCCTTTTCAAAATTATTTTAAATGTAACAACCATTAGGCATGATAAAGTCCTTCACAATCTGGGAGGTTCTGACCTACCTTTCCAGGCTTGCCTCACATCTTTCTCTTTGAGGCTCCAGAGAAACTGTTCTATGTGTCGTTCTTCTGGTATAACATTCCATCTCCTATTTTGATGCCTTTGAGCAGGCTGTTTCCCACCCCCACACACACACACACACACACATACCCCTCTGCCATTGCTACCATCCCTTACCCCAAGTCTGGACTATACTCACTCTTCCTCTTAGGACACCCCTCAAAACTCAGATCAAGTGCCACCTCCTACAGGAAGTCTTTCTTCTTCCCTCCAGGGGCTAATTCCTTGCCCAATCTCAGAAATGATTTTGTATCTACTTAATATGTGATTTGTATTTCATTTTTCTATGGATTTATTGTTCCCCTCCCCAGTAGAACAGAAGGTCTCTGAAGACAAATATGCTTTCTTTCTTTCCTTTTTTGTTTCTTTCCTTTTTTTTTTTTTCTTTTTTTGGTCTTATATCTCTAGCACCTATTGGCTAACAAATGCTCATTGTAAGATTGAATGGGAGGTAGCTGGGTGGCTCAGTGGATTGAGAGTCAGGCCCAGAGGTGGAAGGTCCTGGGTTCAAATTTGACCTCAGACACTTCCTAGCTGTGTGACCCTGGGCAGGTCACTTAACCCCCATTGCCTAGCCTTTACCATTCTTCTGCCTTACAATCAATATAAAGTATTGATTCTAAGACAGAAGGTAAGGGTTTAAAAAAAAAGAATGACTGAATGAATATATGTGTGTATATTATATTACATATCATATTATATATTGTCATGTATATTTGTTATTCAGTCATTTCAGCCATGTCCAACTCTTCATGACCTCATTTGGGGTTTTCTTGGCAAAGATCCTAGAGTAGTTCATCATTTCCTTATCCAGTTCACTTTTTTTAAACCCTTACCTTTCCTGTTAGAATCAGTACTGAGTATTGGTTCCTAGACAGGAGAGTGGTAAGGGCTAGGCTATGGGGGATTAAGTGACTTGCCCAGGATCCCACAGCTAGGAAGTGTCTGAGGTCAGATTTGAACCCAGAACCTCCCATCTCTGAGCCTGGCTCTCAATCCACTGAGCTACCCAGCTGCCCCTCTCCAATTCATTTTACAGATGGGGAAACTGAGGCAAACAGGGTTAAGTGACTTACCCAGAGCCACAGAGTTAGTAAGTATCTCAGGCTTGACTTGAACTCCAAAAGATCAGTCTTCCTGACTCCAGACTTGGTATTCTTTCTCTCCAAAATGCCACCTACCTACATATATAGTATGTGTAAATGTGTATGTGTGTGGGTGATACATGAAACCATAAAAAGAAAAAACTAATCAAATAAAACCAAAATGACCATTTATTCCACCAACATTTATTTAGGCATATAATATTCAATGAGCCAAATAAAGGCTCTCAAGAGAAGAAGGCCTGATCAGTACCTTCAAAGGACAAGAGTCTTCGTGGAAAGAGAATGGAGAGACACAGAGCCTTTTTGGAGAGCTGCTCCCCAAAGACCGTAAGATTAGGCAAACACCAAGCTGATCCCTAAAGAAACCCTGGTCCAACGAGTGGGCATCTGGGAAGGCTGGAGGACTGGGACCCTTTCTCTGATCCTCTGAAGATGAGATCTTTGAAGGGGAGTGTCTAGCCTCTCCATCGTTCAGTCTCAGGAGAATTCCTTCTGGAACACAGCCTAAAATGGAATCTGTGTTGGTTGGATCCTTGATAACGGATGCTTCAGTTGTTATAAAGTTTGCAATCACTTGAAGTACTTCATCTCCTTTAGGATCTAAAGCAACGATTCCCAAAGTGGGCGCCACCGCCCCCTGGTGGGTGCTGCAGCGATCCAGAGAGGCGGTGATGGCCACAGATGCATTTCTGAGTTCGATAAACAGTTTCATAATTTCAAAGTTCAATGTTTCTAATTTACACCTTTCTTTATTATATTTTATGAAAAAGATAGAAACATTAATACATATATCTTTCCTATTAATTGCTATTAAAATTTTTAGTAAATTAATTTCCAGGAGTGCTAAGTAATATTTTTCCTGGAAAGAGGGCGGTAGGCCAAAAAAGTTTGGGAACCACTGATCTACAGGGCTCAAAGGACATGATCACTGGTATTGTTATATCCCTCCTTCAGCCCCTTTTCACCAGGAGGAAAGTTAGGCTGAGAAATGAAGAGCTGTTCCCATGGTCTCCAAGCTAGTGAAGGTAGGAGGCAGAATTTGAACCCAGGTCTTCCTGCAGCCTGCTTCTCTGTGAAGAAATGGGGCTCCAGTGCCCTTTCAGCTGGGTCAGGGCTGCCCTTCTGCATTTGTCTTGTCAGGAAAGCCCAGGCTTACAAGGCTGATGGAAGACGGCTCCCTCCTCCTCTCTTTCCTGACAGGGGTTTGGAGCCCAGCCCAAAGCAAACCAGGGATGGGAAAAGGATTGAGAGTGGAAACGAATTTGTGTGCATTGGGAATGTGGGACTTTCAGGAGCCTCTGCAAGGGCTCAGTAGGGATTTAGAGATATCAGCCCCATCTGGAGATGCGTGGCGGGAAAGCTGGGAAAAGCGCGTCTGGAGAAACAGAGTCAGACGTGAGACAATCTCGCACTCTTCATCAGTACAGCTGGAAACAAATGCAGATGCTGGAATGTATCATTGGAAATACAGAGAGCAGGGTTCCATATTTGAAAACCTGACAGTTTTCCCGTTGTGAAAACATGAAATATCTCTCTCCCACACTCTAGTGTTCTTTTGTGGCGCTGCGGTAATGGGCCTCATTATTTAAATGCTATTACAGCTGGTCTTCACTTTCTTCTTGTTCCCTTCCAGGAGAAAAACCCAGCTTTATTCCAAACCTCAGCTGCCTGCCCGCCCTCCTCCTTCTTCTCTTTCTCCCTCCTCCCTCTACCCCCTCCCTTCCTCTCTTCCTCTTCTTCCTCTTCCTCCTCCTCTCCTGTCCCTCCCAATTCCTTTGGTTGTTCAATTCCTTTTAACAAAGTAAAGGAAGGAAAGAAGTTCATTTTGTTTTAAAGTTTATTCCCTTGGAAGGAAAAATTAGGAACGAATTCAATCTCTCCTCTTTTTTTCCTAGAGATTTTTTTTTTTTTAAGAAATCCTTAACTTCTGTCTTATCAATCATTACTAGAACAGAATCAACACTAAGTATGGGGTCCTGAGCAGAAGAGCTGGGCAATTGGGAATAAGTGACTTTGTCTGGAATCACACAGCTGAGGTCACATTTGAACCCAGGACCTCCCATTTCTTTCTCCAGAATCACCATTGCCAATTTTGAAAATGGTTTATTTTACATAGTGATTTACATATGTTATTGCATTTGATTGCACACAAGGTGACACAGCTAAGAAGTGTGCATGGTGGGATCTGAACCCAGCTCTTCCTGACATCAAGTTTAACCCTTAATTTACTCTGCCTTTCTACCCTTCTCACAGTCATTCTGACAGGGTAAAAAGACAAAGTCCCCCAAAAGGGTTTTGCGAACAGGCAGGTAAACGAAGGGGAAACTTGTCAGTCACTCCCAGTGTGAAGAGCTAGAAAGGACCGTAGGGGCCAGCCGGCCACCATCTCTAGGGGCAAAGAGAAGCCCAGAGAGATAAAGGGATGCCCACAGAAAAGTGGTAGAAATCAGCAAAGTAGGGACCGAAACTCGAGGCTTCTGACTCTGGACCCTGTTGCACAGGTCATGAAAACAAGATGTGTCCTCTCTCCTTGGGCCAAACACGGCTGAGCCCCAGCTCTTCATGGCTGGGCTGGATTTCACAAGTCTTCCCATGGACCAGTTTCCCCAAGCTGGAAGGGGTTGGGAGGAGGCAGTTTACAAGATGACAGAGAGGTTATTTCACCAACTCTGGGTCCCACAATGACCAAGAACCCCGTCACTCCCAGCCTAGCCCCTCACTCCTAGTGGAACCTTCAGCACGGAATCTTTTCTGTTAAAAAAAAAAAAAACAAAAAACAATCAGTGGAGAGTTTTCTGCTTTTTGTTATTTTTTTTAACAAGTCTAGGAAAGGAAGAATGAAGCAGGGGATCCACCAACCCGGAGACACAACAACCCTGTTTTTCATGAACTAGAAACACATTTATAAAAACCATCCGCTTACGGCAGACACATTTTGGCTGGAGCTATGAAAACCACACAGAATTCTGAAGACAGACATAGTCAATCACCACCCCTCACCCCCATCCCCATTCCCTGGGGTGGGGGGAGCAGGACAAAGCCTCTTCTCTAGGCTGTCCAGCATCTATGTGCCTACCAAAATAGAAAACAGGCATTCCACCCCCATGGATGCAGGCACACACACACACACACACACACACACACACAACACCACTTTGCACTTCTCCACTAGGGGTATGGCAGGGCAGGATTTTTAATGAGCACCATTCATTGCGCCTGGAGCTGGGAAGTCAAAGGAGGAAAAACCTAAATCTCTAAGGAAGGGCCCCAGCACCAGAGTATTATTTTCCTTTCTGAGTCTGTCCCCCCCTGGCTTCAACGCTGCCAGCTCCCAGGACACAAACAGTCCTGTAAACTTCTGAACCACACAGCCCTGCCCAGGTCCAGCAGTGAGCCAGCGGGCCAGGGAGCAGGGTGGGGGTTCCATCTCTGCCTACCCTCTCTGGTCCACCCACGGATTCCAAAGGCCAAGCTCAGAAAGCAGACTCCATTCTGGTTAGGCTTTCTTTTCTTCCTTCCTTTCTTTCTTTCTTTCTTCCTTCCTTCCTTTCTTTCTTTCTTTCTTTCTTTC
>NW_025383043.1:0-5469 GCF_016433145.1 Gracilinanus agilis | reverse complement strand
TTTTCTTTCTTTCTTTCTTTCTTTCTTTCTTTCTTTCTTTCTTTCTTTCTTTCTTTCTTTCTTTCTTTCTTTCTTTCTTTCTTTCTTTCTTTCTTTTAAACAATTCATTCGTACCCTGATCAGGCCCCAGCACAGTTTTCAGGCAGGAGGAACTCTACTCATTTGCTCCATCTCTACCCTTTCTCTGGCCCAGCCTGCTGTCTCTGATCTCCTCAGAGCAGGGCAGAGCAGAACAAGACAGGAGATTTTTACTCCTTCACCAACCAGGCTGGCTTTCCTTTTCCTCTGCTCCTGCTTCTCACTTCCACGAGTGGAGAAATCCAGGCATCTCTCATTGATGCAACCTTATCAACAGGGCATTTTCCAGCAAAGGAGAGGAGAGGGGAAGAGAAGGAAGGGAAAGGAAGAGAGGGGAAGTGATATTACAGCTGGGTTTTAAAGGATATTAGACATTCTTTTCTTTGTTTTAAACCCTTACCTTTTGTCATAGAATCAGGGCTAGGCAATGGGTGTTAAGTGACTTGCCCAGGATCCCACAGCTAGGAAATGTCTGAGGTCAGATTTGAACCCAAGCCTGGCTCTCAATCCACTGAGCCACCTAGCTCCCCCTACCCTAGACATTTTAAAGAGACAGAGATGAGAAGGGAACACATCCCAGGAATGGTGGACAACCTGTGCAAAGACACAGAGATGGGAAATGGACTAGGAGAGATCCAGGTCATAAAGGTCTTTGAATGCCAAACAGGAGCTTGTAATTGATCCAGAAGGTGATGGTGAGGTGCTGTAGGTTATTGGGGGTGGGGGTGAAGTGGAGGGAGAGCCTAGACCTTCCATAATATTACTTTTTCAGGTGTATAGAGGCAAGATGGAGGAGAGGAGACCAATTTGGAGAAGAGAGGTGATGGAGAGCTGAACTAATATGGCGGTTATAGGAAAGAAGAGAAGGTCACTAGTAGTAGAGATGTAGAATTAAAATCATAGACTTGGCCACTCAGGGCAGGGGATAGTAAGTGTTGAGAATACATGAATACGCTCTGAAGTTATGGAGCTGGGTGATGGGAAGGAAGATGGTGGCGTTCCTTGACAGTCAAAAAAGAGAGTTTGGAAGAAACTAAGATTTGGGGGAGAAAGAGAATGAGTTCTTTTTTGAACCTGCCGAGTTTGAGACATTCACAGATGTCTAGTTGGAAAAGTCCAATGAGCATCTTAGGATATGAGGCAATGCCTGGGAGTCTTCTCCATAGAAATGAGATTTAACGCTCACACCAGATGCCAAGATGAACTCCAAATAAACACCTGAGTTAGACAAAGGGGATACAAGCAAACTAGAGAAGCAAAGAAGAAATTACTTGCCATATCTTTGGAGGGGAGATGAGTTCATGTAAAGACAAACAAAAGAAGATCACCAAAGATAAAATGGACAGTTCTGATTATGTGAAATTCTATTAAAAGATTTTGCACAGACAAATCTAATACATTTAAAATTAGAAGGGAAACAGACTGGGAGAAAACCTTTGCTGTGAATTTCTTTGATAAAAGTCTTATCTTCTACAAGAAGCCTTTCCCAATTCCTCTTAATTCTAGTGCCTCCTCTCTCTTAATTTTTTTCTACTCAATTGGAATATAACTTGTCTGTATGTATTTGCTCTCTTGTCTCCTCCATTAGATTGTGAGTTCCTTAAAGGCAGAGACTGTCTTTTGACTCTTTTTGTATCTCTTTTGCTTTGCACAGGGCTTGGCATATATTAGGTGATTAATAAAATGTTTATGGACTAACTTTATCAATGGAACTGATTAAAATTTATAAGGATAAGCTCCACAGACTAATAGATAAATGGCCAAAGGATGTGAATAGGCACTTTTCAAAGGAAGAAATCAAAGTTATCAAAGTACCTGGGGAAAAAATGCTGCCAATGACTAAAGATTAGAGGAATTCAAACTAAAGTAGCTCTGAAGTTCTACCCCCACCCTAGATTGTCAAAGATAATAAAAGAGGCAAATGACAGATGTTGGAGAAGATGGAGAAAACAGGTAACTAATGCACTATTGGTGGAGCTGTGAAATGGTTCAGCCATTCTGGAAAGTAATTTGGAACTATGCCTCAGATCAACTGTACCGATCCTTTACTAGCCCATAGATGCCACTACTGGGATTGTACTCCTAAATAGATTTTTTTAAAAAGAGAAAAAGAACCTATATGTTAAAAAATATTTACAGTAGCCCAAAACAAGAAACCAAGAATCTAGAAGGAAATGGTTAAATAAATTATTTTATATATGAATGTAATAGAATATCATTTTGCCATAAAAAATTACAAAATAGTTTCAGAAAAAAATAAGAAGATCTCTATGAACTGATGCAGAGTAAAAGTGAGCAGATTTAGGTTTATAATTTGTACGATGATATCAATATCATAGGGGGAAACAACTTTGAAAAACTTTAGAACTCTGATCAGTGTTAGAAACTATGGGTCTAAAAAAAAGAGAAAAAAAAAAGAAACTCTGGGTCTTGAAGACTGGAGATGAGAAATGTCACTCCTGCCAGACAAAAGGACTTCAAATACAGAATGAAAAATACCTTTATGGCCAAGGCTAACATAAGAATTTGTTTTGTTGTATTATATCTATTTGCTGTTAGGGTTTTCTTTTTCTTGTTCCAGTTGGGAAGGAGACAGCAAAAAAATAGATTTAGAACCAGTCTTGAGGAAAACTTCCTAATAGTCAAAGGCTTTTCAAGTAATACCTGTATGGCTACTTAGGGATATTATACAGAGGATTCTTGGCTTCAGGTTCCACTCAGTGACTAGTTCTGACATTTCGTGATTCTATTTCCTTGGAGTTTGAGGACAGTCTTAGGGATACAAAAACAATAGAGTTTGAAGGTCACAGGTCAATTTTTATTTTTTGACAGTGTCCTATCTCTCTCAACAGACTCACTAGGACTCATAGTCAATCCACTGAGGTACAGAGCCATCAGCACAGTGCTAGGTACTTGGGGGGTACTCATAGAAAAAATTTTAAACCCTTCATTTCTGCCTTAGAATCAATACTGTGTATAGGTTCCAGTGCAGAAGATTGGTAAGGGCTAGGCAGTGAGTGTTAAGTGACTTACCCAGATTCACAGTTAGGAAGTATCTGAGGCTAGATTTGAACCTAGCACCTCCTGACTCCAGGCCTGGCACTCTATCCACTGTGCAACCTAGCTGTTCCCATTCATTCACTCTACCTTTCATTTTTATTTATTTATTATTTTTAAGGAATATTTTATTTTTCCAATTACAATATCGATTTTCAACAAACATTTTCTGACATTATACAGTCCAAATTATCTTCTTCCCTTTCCTCCCCACTCCCTGAGATGATAAGCAGTTTGATCTAAATTATACATGTATTATCATGCAAAACACACTTCATATTGGTCATTGTTGTAAGAGAATATTCCTATAAAACCAAAACCCTCAAATGAAAACATAAATAAACTAATGTGAAAAATATACTTTGTTGGGCAGCTGGGTAGCTCAGTAGATGAAGAGCCAGGCCTAGAGACAGGAGGTCCCAGGTTCAAATGTGACTTCAGACACTTCCCAGTTGTGTGACCCTGGGCAAGTCACTTGCCCCCATTGCCTTAAAACAACAACAACAACAACAACAACAACAACAACAACATGCTTTGAGCTGCATTCCAACTCCAACAGTTCTTTCTCTGAAGGTGGCTAGCATTCTTAGTCTTCAGAATTGTCCTAGGTCATTTATTTTGTTGCTAAGAGTAGCTAAGTCTTTCACTGATCACAGTTGATCATCTTACAATATTGCTATTACTATATAGTGTTCTCTTGGTTCTGTTTATTCCATTCTGCATCAGTTCAGGTAGGTCTTTCCAGATTTTTCTGAAGTCATCTTGCTCATTGTTTCTTATAGTACAATAGTATCCCATCGCTAATATGTGCCACAATTTGTTCAGCCATTCCTCAAATGATGGACATGCCCTCAATTTCCAATTCTTTGCCACCACAAAGAGAGCTGCTAGAAATATTTTTGTCCAAAGGGTGGGTCCTTTCCTCTTTTAGATAATCTCTTTGAGACACAGACCCAGTCCTGGCATGACAGGATCAAAGAATATGCGCCATTCTGTCTTTCATAACCTTCTCTATCTCCATTGACTTGGCCCTAGTCCAGACTCTCCTTACCCACTTCCAGGACTATCAGAGTAGGTTCTTCACTGGTCTTCCCATCTCTATTTCAGACCCCCCCCACACCCTTCCAGAATCATCTTCCCTAAGCATAGTTCTGAGAGGAGGAGTTTAATAAATACTTGTTAATTGACTGAATGCACAAAGGATCCTAGAGTGAATCTTAGAAGAGACCTTGATATCATCTAATCCATATCAGGAGAAGAGTCTCCGAGCCAGAATGGACTCCAAGTCCTCTACCCAAAATAGACCATTCTTTCCACTACCCTTTTCTAATACACTTCTTAGGTAAAAGTTGTGTATTACAATTGTCTTGGGCTTGAGACAGGGGCAAGATCTTATCAGATCTCCCCAGGACCCACCCTTTGGACACCTTCCGAGACTCAGATAAGCCTCCAGTACTCTTAAGTTTTAAATTTACAGCCCATAAGGTAGGCTGATATCCACACAGCCTCCCCTTGGAAAGGTCCCCCAAGACTGATTTGTGGGGTGGTCCCCCTTGTCTAAGTAACCATGGTTACCACCTCACCCACCCAGTCTCCTGAAGCCAGGAAGCCAGATTCCAGTAGAGACATGATAATACGAAAGGGAAATGCCTTGGAGAGAGAATGTGTAGACATTCTGTAACTGGCCCCAGTCTGTTAACCAGATGGCTGAGAAGAGCCCCTTTCAAATGGCTGCAGAGTAGGAACCGGGACATCTTTGTGATGGTTTTGAGTAAGGCTTGGTCACTTCCTTTCACTCCATGGAGTCTCCTTCACTCAGGATGTCCTATGAGAGATGATGTTGTCAGGTGACTTGTAACAATTATTCATGACTAGGTGTCAATTCAGTGTTATTAATATCTCCATTGAATGAATGAATGAATGAATGAATGAATGAATGAATGAAAGATCGAAGGATCTAGGACTGGCAGATTAAGTGGAAAAAAGAAGATGGTGGATGGGATGGTGTCCTGGCTGGAGCTATGGAAGAGAAGGAAGAAAACCCCAAAGCCACGACTTCTAAAAAGGCTCAAGCTCTTTAGTGTAGAGAATCCGATTTTTGGAGAGCTCAGGAAGTTGGCTTCCTCCCCTCAAGTGTTGTTTTCTGGTTGCTAAGAAGCTATTATCCTGCTTGGCTCTAGCCAGGGGAGTCAGGCAAAGAGAAGCAAGTGGAATGCATGAAGGGAGCCTGATTCTGAGTCAGAGGTGGTTAGTCTTGGGGATTCTTTTGATGTTTTTTTTGTCCACCTAAGGATGGGTACTATTGATTCACAGACTCATGGAATCTTGGAGGTG
>NW_025383042.1:0-3306 GCF_016433145.1 Gracilinanus agilis | reverse complement strand
AACTGCTTGAACACATGGGTCGGGGTGGACATGATTGGGGATGTGGACTCGAAACCACCACACCAATGCAACTACCAACAATTTGGAAATTGGTCTTGATCAAGGACACATGACAAAACTAGTGGAAATGTGCTTCGGCCATGGGTGGGGGAGTGCAGGGGGTGGGGTGAAGGGGATAAGAGGAGTATGAATCATGTAACCATGTTAAAAATGTATATTAATAAATGTTAAAAATTAAAAAAAAACATTATAGTCCTTCCTTTCATTCTTTTAACAGTGAGGTGATATCACTGGAAAAATGGGCTTTCCAGCTTTTTTTTTTTTTATTTTGCTGTTTGGTTTTCAAATTTTTTTGTTCTGACTTGTTTGCTCTATTTTGTACTTTTCTCTAATATCCTTTTAACAACTTATTTAATAAATATATTGATTGAACAAATAGTATCATTGTGGATACATAGTATAATTTCTTGTGACTCTTACCTTATTTTCTTATTTATCCAAGATCTTGTTATTTATATATATATATATATATACTCACTGGATATCCTCACAAAGGTNTCTTATATGTTGCAGAATATTCATTATATTGGATTTTACTACATAGAAGATGTAGAAACCTATGTCCACATGAAAATTTGTAGTAAACAAAAATATTGTGTATTTATTGAAACTGGATTGAGGAAATTAAAAGGGCAGGAAGCAATTACTCACTTTGAGATTCAACTGTCATATTTTAATAAACTCCTGTCCCTGATGAAACGTGCAACAGAATCTTTAGAATCACAATTAATTGAAATTTTGACATTTTGTTTCATCAAAAGCTAGTTTCTCATTAATGGGACTAAGCAAAGATAGAAGAAAGGGCAATACTCGAAACCATTTGCACATCATGTTGCTGCATCCCTGGTAACTTTCAGGTTCAGTAGCTGCCAGGCCCAAATCAGAAGGCCTAGGGGCAGTGCAGTGGTGCTGTGTTGGAACAAGGCACTAAGAGTTATGATAGACAAGACGACTAATCATATTTTTAAAAAATATTTTGTACTATAAATAAGCATGTAGAGATAAAAGACCACAGAGACTTTTCAAAAAGGATATGTAGGCAATCTGCCCATCCAATGTCAATGTTTATTTTCTATAATAAAGTGCCATATAAAATTAATCTCTGTGATTTTTAAAAAAATTCTTATTTTAAAATTTTAGTGATTAAAAAAAGATGAGCCTAATTTGCATTGGGAATTCTGCTCTCTCTGATTTTAATGAAGATTTTCTCTCTCATCTCTTTTTTCTCAATTATGCTAAAAAAAACCCTTTATTTTTCTAAATTTTGAGGTTCAAATTTATCCCTTCCTCTCTCCTCAAAAAAAGTAATAATTTGATATGCAGAGTCATGCAGAGCATAGTTCCACATTAGGTAAGTTGTAAAAGAAAACAAATACAAAATGAAGAAAATTATTATTTTTTTTTAAAAATCAGCATTCATACTCAATCAGTTCTTACTCTGGAGGTGGATAGTATTTTTAATACTGAGCATGGAATTGTCTTTGATTTTTCTGTTTCTGAGAATAGTTAAGTCATTCATAGTAGATCACTGTGCATTATTGTTGTTCCCATATACAATATTTTCCTGAATTTGCTCACTTCACTTTTTATCAGTTCATATAAGTCTTCTCAGGAGTTTCTCAAATATTCATACTTGTCATTTCCTTATAATACAATAATATTCCATCACAATCATATACCATAACTTGCCTTTTCCTAATTGATAAGCATTCTTTAATTCCCAGTGCTTTGCAAATACAAAAGGGCTGCTATAAATATTTTCATGCATATAAGTTCTTTTCCTTTTCTTCCATCTCTCTGGAATGCAGACCTTATAGTAATATTATTGGATCAAATGGTATACAAAGTTTAATAGCCCTTTGGAGATACTTCTAAATGTTCTACAGAATGGCTAAGTCAGTTCGTAACTCCTCTGAGAATACATTAGTCTTCCAATTTTTCCATATTCCTTCTAACTCTTTTAATTTTCCTTTCCTGTCATATTTGTCGATCTATTAGGTGTGAGGTGGTACATCAGAGTTGTTTTCATACACGTTCCTCTAATCAACGATGATTCAGAGCATTTTTATATGACCTTATAATTTTGATTTCTTCTAAAAATTTACTGTTCATATTCTTTGTTTTTGTTCAGTCATTTTCAGCTGCTTCTTTCATGTTGTGACCCCATTTGGGATTTTCTTGGCAAAGATACTGGAATGCTTTGCCATTTTTTTCTTTAGCTAATAATTTTACAGATAAAGAAACTTTAGGATATACATTTAAATGACTTGCCCATGGTCATACAGCTAGTAAGTGTTTGAGACTAGAGTTGAACTCAGGAATACTTATCTTTCTGACTCCAAGACTAGAATTCTATCCACTGTAACAATTAGCTACTATTTATATCCTTTTACCATTTCCAGTTGGGGAATGACTCATATTCTTATAAATTTGTCTTAGTTATTGAGATATAAAGTGGGGAAACTTCTCATAGAAAGGAGTAGTTTCAACTGAGAATATTTGACTATCACTAGTGAAAATAATAAAATTCGCTAATTAAAAATAATATTATTTGGGGTTATCTTTGAGCCAACTTTAAAACAATAGACCTTAGGTTCAAATATTTCATTTTGTTTAAAGTGATTAATAAACAACAGTAATATAATATAGCATTTTTATTTTTGAATATAATTTTTGAATATATTTTTGAATATATATTTTTGAATATATAATTTTTGAGTCAACTATGATATATTCACTGTATGTATGAAATTCTAGAACTTGATTATTCAAATGAAGAATAAATAAAATGTCCTTATATACCCACTATGAACTGTTTTTAAAACATGATAAAATTAATAACTTTATCCCTAACCTGTTATAAATGAAATCTGCTATTTGATGTAAGATCTCTTGGGACTACAAGTTGATGTTTTAAAATTTGAATTCAGATATGATTATCTGAATTGTCATTAAGCTAATAGTTCACCATTCAAGGGGAATTCTGTGTGTTGTCCAAAGGGAGAGTGGTCTGAGAAGTGCTATAGATGGGTGTTTGTCCCTAACAAAAGCTGTGTGTGACTTGGAAACCCAAAAAGTAGATCTACTAGAAACCCCCTTCAGAGCTGCCTTTTTCAGAATGTCTGAGGGAAGACATTTCCAAGGAGCAAATGATTACACAGGACATTTGAGATGCTACATGAAACGTGCTGATTAAAGGAGGATTTTGAATGGGTTATCAAGTCACAAGAAGACGATGTTATTTAA
>NW_025383041.1:0-9503 GCF_016433145.1 Gracilinanus agilis | reverse complement strand
GGTTTTCTTGGTCTGTCACTCTCTCATTGAGATATTTCATGTTTCCTTCTATTTTTTCAGTCTTTTGGCTTTGTTTTATTTGTTCTTGTTGTCTTGAGAGATCATTAGTTTCTACTTGCTCAATTCTAGCCTTTAGGGATTGATTTTCGGCTATAATCTTTTGGTTTTCGGCCATAATCTTCTGGTAATCGGCCATAATCTTTTGGTTTTCGGCCATAATCTTCTTGTTTTCGGCCATAATCTTCTGGTATTCCTTTTCAATCTGGTCATTTCTTGTGTTCAATTTGCTTATCAGTTCATTTGGTTTCTGAGCCTCGCTTTCCAGTTGCAAGATTCTACCTTTTAAGCTGTTATTTTCTTGCCAGATCTCTTCCATTTTCCTCAGAATCTCAGATTTGAACTCTTCCATAGCTTGTGAGGAATTTTCCTTATTTGGGGAGGGTCTGGATGGTTGTTTGTTCTCCTCCTCTGTTTGCTCGGTTGTCTGGATTTTCTCTGTGTAGAAGCTGTCGAGTGTTAAAGACTTCTTTTTTTTGTTATTATTCTTTCTCTTCTGAATTTCCTGTAACTGATTAGCCATCATTAGCCCAGCAGCTTCTCAGGTTTATCCTCGCTCTCTGTGTCTGTCTGAGATCTATTGGCTCCTGAGGTCTGAGTTCTAGTTTTTTCCAAGGTCAAGCCCCCTGGTGGATTCCCTTGCTTGATCCTCTGCAGGAGGTTTCTTTACAAGTCTCAGGGCGCTGCTTCCACAGTCGTATACCCGTCTGCACTGGTTCCCCACTTAGGCTTTAGTTCCTGGTTGTGTTTGCCTCTACCCACGCCTCTGCCAGCCCCACGCCTCTGCTCAGCGGGCGCGCGCCCAGCGTCCACTCTCTGCTCCCGCGCGCTCAGATTTCGCGTGCGTTCTTGACTTAATGGGGTCCTAAGTCTTGCTGCTCTCAGGAACAGGTCCCGGAGCTGCCGATGACTCGATGGGTGCCCCAAACTTGCTCTATTTCTTTTTAGCTGGGTTCGGAGCTATAGGTGAGTGTGGAGGGGGTGGGGGTGGGGCGGTTGCTCAGCTTGAGATTGAGTGAGAGCCCTTTTTAGCCTGGAACTGTCTCGATTCCACGTACCTTCCACGCTGTGCCCTGTTGTGGGGTTCCTCCGTTCGTCTGGACTTGTTTTTATGTCCCCTTGAGGAGTTTTGTGTGTTTCGGTCAGGAGAGGTTAAGAGCTGCTTCTTACTCTGCCGCCATCTTAACCCGGAACCTCTATAACTGATATTTTTAAACTCTTATCTTTTATCTTAGAATGGATACTGAGTTTTTATTCTAAGGCAGAAGATTGGGAAAGGTTAGGCAATTAGGGTTAAGTGACTTACCCAGGGTCACATAGATAGGAAATGTCTGAGGGCAGAGTTAAATCCAAGTTCTCCCAACTCCAGGCCTAGTACTCTATTCACTGAGCCACTGATATGCCCTTTACAACCTTAATAATATCAAGATCATTATAACATACATACACACGTTTAGAAAAGAAAGAGTGAAGGATGGGAGAAAACAGCTGATTTATAAGAGATGAAGAGGAAAAAAGGGGGCAAATGGCTTACATTTTTTGGTAGAGGGAGAAGGTTCAATGGACACATGGATGGAAAAGTGAATGTAATATTGGATTGATTAGGGAACTATAAAATTATTGCCTTGGTTCAGTGAGGGCCTAGCTAAGAATGGTAAAATAAATCTATAGAGAATCCAGTCAGCATGCTTTCGTTATTTTTTCAAGGTTCATTCAACAGCATATAAATAAGGCAAAGGCTGTAGATAGGAAATATCTAAGGCTGGTACGTTGTAAGCCATAATTAGTGATAAGATTTAGAGGGAAAGGCGCTTGAGTTTAGAGAATAGTATAGAGTTGAATTGGTTCACCAAAGGATCTAGATAGGGAAGGGGGGAAAGAGTACAGCTAGAGCAGGGGTGAAGATCTTGGAAAGAACTGAAGGATGATGACTTTTGAGGCCATAATGAAGATAAAACAAGGTTAAGGGACCTAAGGCAGAGAAAATGATGGAATGGTAAAAAGGTTATGATCAGATGAAAGAATTTTGGAGTTTATAAACATAGAAGTAGAATACCTATAAAAGATGGGAAGCTCAAAGCCATGACAACCTGAGATGGAATAGAGAAATAGGTTATAGGAAATGAGCCAACTGAGGAACCAGGAATTTGGGGAATGTGGAGGAACATCAATATGTTTACTGAAATCTCCTGTTATGAAAGGAAATAGGAAAGAAAGACTGTGAGGAAAATACTGAACTCATTAAGGAAGGAGAAAAGGAAAGTATCCTGAAGGTAGGTAAGAAATGACTACCAGAATCTTAATTGGGTGATAAATTTGAATTGAATTAGCTTCAATGGAGATGAAGTTACCAAAGGAAAATGGTGGCAGTAGAGTCTGGAAGTGGCAATGAAGAAAAAGGAGCATTCCCACGTTTCCACTATGAGCAGTGAGTCATGGGGTATGAGGGACCACACTGGAAAGGGCGGCCAGAGATGGAAGGTCATCAGGAGGGAACTAGGTCTCACTGAGAACTAAAAGATGGAAGAATAGAGAAAAGAAAATTTTTAAGAAGAGAATGAGTTTTTAAACTATGTAACAGGCCTTTGTATTGTAGAAGAGTCCTAGAAGGATGTTAGATGTACAACCCACCTAGTGCTATATAAA
Organism: Gracilinanus agilis; assembly: GCF_016433145.1. Classification (NCBI taxonomy): domain Eukaryota; kingdom Metazoa; phylum Chordata; class Mammalia; order Didelphimorphia; family Didelphidae; genus Gracilinanus; species Gracilinanus agilis. The sequence goes on along the minus strand of NW_025383041.1, from coordinate 6,800 downwards.
TGCAGATGATATGAGGATCTGCAGCTGGGTAAAGTGGAGTGAATCCTAAGTGAGACACTTAAATTGTAGTAGTGAATCTCAAAGGACCCCCACAGCAGTAGCTGTTATTAAAATACGGTGAATCTGCTAGACCCAAACTCCAGGTATAACAGTATCCCAGATTTACTAGCCAGACAATGAATCTGCAGTTAGAATTATACAGATATCTTGTCTAACTGACACTCTGTATAACGGATAACGCTTTGGTTGACTGTGAATTAAACTCTGCTTTAAATGGTATAATTCACCTCTTCCCTTCAAATATCCCAAGGTTGTGATCTACTAAAGCCCTAGAATTCTAGATGAAGCCAAGTCTGAAGTAAGTTTAAAGATTCATTACTAACAAGCTTAGGGAAGGGAAAGCAGGCTGGAAAGAAGGGAATAGGAAGTCATTAATCAACTAAGGCTAATGATGTTATTCATGATCTTGGAAATTATGTTAATCAGGTTTGACAGATTCCAACCTAAATCAAGTTTACTCTGCTGATAAGGTGTTGATGTTTCTTCTTGATGGTTAATTCAGAATCAGGGACTGATGAAGTAGATTGGTATAGAGTGCTGGTTGAATAAGCTCAACTAAGGCCTACCCTTCTAAACCCACCCTCTCCAATCAAATCTCAAATCTAAGATTCCTATCAGTTCAAAATCCTGGCTTTTATACTGGAGCCTCAAGTGTCCTTAGCACCTGCCAGCTCCTGCCTGGTCCAGTTCATTCTACATTCCAAGCAGGTAACTGTCCGTCATCTTGATTTCCACATAGCTATACAATTTATCATTATACTAGGAACTCCTACACCTTTCAGAACACAGTGGAAAAGCTGAGCATATCTAGAGTGACATATTTGGACACTGGGAGTGAAGTAGTAGGCAGTGGAGAATGAGGAAATGCATTTTTACAATGACAGCTGGGGTTTCAGAATCATTGAGATGGGGAGAGAATAAAGGAATTGGAGTATGTTAACCATTAAGGAATGAGTCCAGGAAGAATATTAGTAGCTAGAGAGAATCTATTAAGGGAAACAGGTAATTAAGTTATTTAAGGTTCTTCCTCAAAGAGCTTGTTAGAAGGTGGACCTATTGAGTCTGCTAGGGTGCCCAGTAGTGCCACCTCACAGGAGGGAAGTGAAAATCTGTAATTTAAATTAGAACCATGTTTAGTCTTCAAGTAGCATCAGTAATGACAGCTAGATGGTACAGTGGATAGAGTGCCAGGCTGGAGTCAGCAATCTCATCTTTCTCAGTTCAAATTTGAATTGAGATAGTTGCTAGTTTGTCACCCTGGGAAAGTCACTTATAACCCTGTTTGCCATAGTTTCCTCGTCTGTAAAATGAGATGGAGAAGGAAATTAACGAAAACTCCAGGTGGGGTCACAAAGAGTTGGACACAACTAAAGATAAAGTTTTGATGTCTTCCATCATGTTTTTGCTAGCTTTTTGCTAAAGAAAATATTTAGGGGTTTAGTTATTGTTAAGTGTTGTAATATTTACCTCATTTTTTTAAAAAGACACTTTTTAAAAGCTTAAATGTCACCTATATTATGGCTTATTGAAGTTAGGGCCCCAGGATTTCCTACGATAATTAATATCTTTCTGGAGAAAGAATGAGAAAGCTCATTATAGCAAGTATCCTGTTATTTCACTATTTTCCATCTTTGGCAAGATTTTAATTTTAAAATTGGTTCATATGAGCTATTCTATAGCAGCAAGCATACTTTTCTGGATTTACATTGTCACCCTGATTCAAGTGTGTTAGGAAAGAGAATCTTTGCTGTAAATCAGAAATGGGGAAAATGTAGATAATTATATTAATTTGTCCATGTATTGTTGGAGGTAGGGACAGAGGGAAATGAGAACAATTTTTGGTGCCATTAGCCAAATCTGATTGGGACCAATCTTTGTTCCTTCCTCTGCTCCAGAAACACTAATGATTGTTTTCAAATTTAATTTTGTTCAGTTTTTGTTAAATTTCTCCTAGTGGAGAAATTTTTTTTTGTAATCAGATTTTTGAGATGTTCAGTATAAAGAGTTTCCAGTGATGAACTTCCTTAACCAGTCAGTCAGCTCCTGCTCTGCTCTTATAGCCTTAGAGAGTAAAGTGGGGAGCCTAAAAAAGTGAAGCTGACTCAAGATTGATTGCACAGCCAAGATGGCAGAAATTGGACTTGAACCCAGATCATTGTGGCTCCAGGGTTATCCTTCTATTCACTGTGACATGATGCTTCATGAGGGGTAATGAATAGCACTTTAGTTTCTTCAAAAGACTAGATCTAATCAGATAAGCAAAATAATAAAATCGGGTTCTTATGAAGCTCTGAACGACAGATTGATTTATTTATAAAGATATTCAGAAAACAGTTGTCATTTCTAGCTTGCACTATTTTTGTTAGTATTTGTGATTTGGGGGAGATATGGAAAACGTAATCAGGTACCACTGAATCACTCAATTTATTTTAGCTACAACCCTTCCTTTAACTGCCTTTACAACCTGTGTTTTCTTACTTGAAAAGTGAGAAAAAAGAAAGAAAAAATATTTATAAAGGTCAGAATTTCTTCAAATAACATTCGTTATTTGTCTTTTCAGTTGCATTTTGGGAAAATGCCATTGTATGGGAGTGTCTATGTCTGCTAAGTATTTTTTGTGTGTGTGCTCTTAAACTGGAACTAAGAGTTTATTGGCTACAGAATGTAAATTCTAAAGTATAAAACAAAAATTAATTGGTTTTATGTAGTCCCTGGCAGTGACCCCAGAAGGAGAATATTCATTTGATCAGTTTTGATGTGATGACATGATAAGCAAATTAACTAGGGCAAAATAAACTAATTGCATGTATTAACAAAAAATAAGACTACTTATACCTTAAAAAATCTTAATATTCAATATGCCATCCTTTTGCTTCATTCATTTATTTTACATGACTTTATAGGTTTTTAGAATTGGAAGGAACCTTAAAAGATCATTGAATGCAGCTCCCCTTATTTTTCATATGTAGAAACTGAAACCCATAGTAGTTAAGTGTTGTGTAAATAGAATTAGCTCCAGCCCATTTATAGTCAAAATTCTACTCAACCCAGGCGTGCTAATGATGTCACCCTAACCTCCCTTAGTGGGGAGGGGAGACGAGTTACCCACAGGTGACAATAAGTAACAAATCAAGAATAAGGGACTGCCCTTTGGGAAGTCCAAATCAATGTAGAAACTGCCATTTGTCCATTTGAATTAGAGATGGACCACAGGAAGTGATGAAAGACACGATCTCTTTAAGTAAGTTAGTGAACTTCCTGTGGGGGCAGTTGCCTTCTTGAACTGGAAGAAGAAGCATCTCCTGAGACCACAGAGAACTTACACTCAATATTGTCACGTGGGTAAGTTAGGCTGACTTCCTTGGCCTAGCTGGGCCAATTCTAAACTCTGCCTATCTGGCTGTTGGGCCTTGTGGCTTACAGCTTCATTATTAAGCTTTATAACCTTCTTCTCTCTCCGTCCAGGCCTTTGGCCTGGACTAGCCTCTCTCCTTTTCTCTTTACTCCTACTTTTTACCTACCAGACTGTAAATGAACTCTTCAACCCGATGCTGACTTGGGTCTGATTTAATTACGGAATCAACCTGAATTGTTGATTCCTGGCGGCCACATATTTAATATATATCTATAAATACCTAAATTTTCCTTCTTACAGTGTCTTGTCCAGGGTCACACAGCTAATCAGTGTCTCAGACAGAATTTTGAACCCAGATTATCCTGACTCCAATTCCAGTCATTTGATCCACTGCTCCAAGTTTCCTCTTATTTCTTATTGTATCCAAAATATTTTGAGATATTTTTTTTTAAATCCTTGTACTTCGGTGTATTGTCTCATAGGTGGAAGATTGGTAAGGGTGGGCAATGGGGGTCAAGTGACTTGCCCAGGGTCACACAGCTGGGAAGTGGCTGAGGCTGGGTTTGAACCTAGGACCTCCTGTCTCTAGGCCTGACTCACTCCACTGAGCTACCAGCTGCCCCCTTTGAGATATTTTTTAATTCTTCACAAAAACTATACCTTTAACACATTAAGCATGTCTTTACTGAATAATCCATTTCCCACTCTAATCTTCATTATAACCCAATGGTTTTCTTTCTACTTTTTTTTTTTAAATAACCAAACAGTTTTCAAAGGGCTTTAAATCCTTTTCATTCCCAGGCCCCTAACCTAGGTTTATCCCTATCTTTTGGATATATTTCTTAACCTGTTACATATGTCACAGTGCAAGGTTGAGTTGCAGTTCATTCTGTCTACATTTGGAAACTTTGTGAGTTCATCACCTTGCAGATAACTTGGATTTCTTCTAATAATGGTTTGGGCTCAGCCATGAATAGAAAAATGAAGTTTTTAAAAAACAAAAACAGAAAGAGGTTCCGGGTTAAGATGGCGGCAGAGTAAGAAGCAGCTCTTAACCTCTCCTGACCGAAACACACAAAACTCCTCAAGGGGACATAAAAACAAGTCCAGACGAATGGAGGAACCCCACAACAGGGCACAGCGTGGAAGGTACGTGGAATCGAGACATTTCTAGGCTATAAAGGGCTCTCACTAAATCGCGGGCTGAGCAACCGCCCCACCCCCACCCCCTCCACACTCATCTATAGCTCCGAACCCAGCTAAAAAGAAATAGAGCAAGTTTGGGGCACCCATCGAGTCATCGGCAGCTCCGGGACCTGTTCCTGAGAGCAGCAAGACTTAGGACCCCATTAAGTCAAAAACGCACGCGAAATCTGAGCACGCGCGGGAGCAGGACGCTGGGCACAGAGTGCCGGCTGAGCAGAGGCGTGGGTGGAGGCAGACACAGCCAGGAACTAAAGCCTAAGTGGGGAACCAGGGCAGACAGGTATACGACTGTGGAAGCAGCGCCCTGAGACTTGTAAAGAAACCTCTAGCAGAGGATCAAGCAAGAGGGCCCACTAGGGGGCTTGACCTTGGAAAAAACCAGAACTCAGACCTCAGGAGCCAATAGATTGCGAACAGACACTGAGCTCGAGGATAAATCTGAGAAGCTGCTGGGCTAATGATGGCTACTNTCGACAGCTTTTACACAGAGAAAATCCAGACAACCGAGCAAACAGAGATTTTGAGGAAAATGGAAGAGATCTGGCAAGAAAATAACAGTTTAAAAGGTAGAATCTTGCAATTGGAAAGTGAGGCTCAGAAATCAAATGAACTGATAAACAAATTGAACACTAGAAATGACCAGATTGAAAAGGAAAACCAGTCCCTAAAGGCTAGAATCGAGCAATTAGAAGCTAATGATCTCTCAAGACAACAAGAACAAATAAAACAAAGTCAAAAGACTGAAAAAATAGAAGGAAATATGAAATATCTCAATGAGAGAGTGACAGACCAAGAAAACCGGTCTAGAAGAGACAACGTGAGAATAATTGGTATTCCAGAACAACCAGAAATTAATAGAAACCTGGACTCCGTACTAAAAGAAATTATTCAGCAAAATTGCCCTGAAGTCCTACAACAAGAGGGCAATATAGACATTGAAAGGATTCATAGAACACCCACTACATTCGATCAAGAAAGGAAAACACCAAGAAATATCATTGCAAAATTCAAGAGTTTCCAAGCAAAAGAAAAAATCTTACAAGAAGCCAGAAAGAAACAATTCAAATATCAAGGAGCAACAATCAGGATCACACAGGATCTGGCAGCTTCAACACTAAAAGACCGCAAGGCGTGGAATACAATATTCAGAAAGGCAAGAGAGCTGGGCCTGCAACCACGGATCAACTACCCATCAAAATTGACTATATATTTCCAAGGGAAAGTATGGGCATTCAACAAAATTGAAGAATTCCAGGTATTTGCACAGAAAAGACCAGGGCTAAATGGAAAGTTTGATATCCAACCACAAAAATCAAGAGAAACCTGAAAAGGTAAATAAGATGCAGAGGGGAAAGAAAGAAAACTTATAATTTTTAAATTTGCCTTTTTAAGGGCCTCAGTGAGATGTAATTATCTGTAATCCTATGTAGAGAAATGTTATGTATAATTCTCTGTAGTGAACTCTATTCACTATTATAGTAATCAGAAGAATAATTAACAGGGTGAGGGTGGAACACTAAATAATCTAAGATGGCGTGGGGGATGGGAAAGAGAGGGTAAATAGCAGGGGACACCAAGAGAAACTTGAATGAATAAGAAAATAGAATATTCTATTACACACAAAGAGGGTATGGGAGGGAGAGGGAACAAATACTATTATAAGAAGGAGAGTAAGAGAGCATTAAGAGGTAATAATCAAACCTTACTCTTAGTGTAATCAACCCGGAGAGGGAAGAGTAGCTAAACTATCCATTGGGAAATAAAACTCTTATCTAACCCTTCTGAGAAAGTTAGAAGGGATAAACCAAGGGGAGCAGGGGAGTGGGGAGTGAAAAAAAAGGGAGGGGAGAAGGGGGAGGGAATTCATAAGGCTTTTCAAAACAAAAAGGGGGAGTGAAATAAGGGAGGGGGTAGAAAGGGAAGTCAATCAAGGGAGGGGATAAGGGATAGGGTCTTAATAGCGAGCCACTGGTTTTAAAGGAAATAGCTTAAGGAGAAGGGGTAGGAAGGGGGGAGGATTTGAAAATGTCAGCAAATGCACAACTGATGATTATAACTCTGAATGTGAACGGGATGAACTCGCTCATAAAACGGAAGCAAATAGCAGAGTGGATTAGAAACCAAAATCCCACCATATGTTGTCTACAAGAAACACATATGAGGCGGGTGGACATACACA
>NW_025383040.1:0-2129 GCF_016433145.1 Gracilinanus agilis | reverse complement strand
GGGTTTGGGGATATACCTTTTGCTCTAGTAATGATGAAAGTAAAGAAGTTATAGTTGCTAGAGACTGGAGTTAATCTTATTTTATGCCTTTATTTGTCAGATGAAGCAACTGAACGTTCAGAAGAGTAAAATGTGTTTCTTCCATTTACACAATGTGCAGCAGATCAATGCTAGTCTTCTTACTGAGTCAAAAGCTGTTAATATTTTTACTACCCATTACTTGCCCCTAGAGCATGGGTCAGCAACATATGGCTCTCAAGCCATATCTGGCTCTACCTCCCAACGAGCCAGTCCAGGCAGAGCCCCAGGATGTGCCCCAGGGGGCCCTTCAGCTCTGGTCCCATATCCCAGTGCCTTCCACCTCCATCCTCCTCATTCCGCACATATTTATGGCTCTCATGGCCAAAAAGGTTGCCGACCCTTGTCCTAGAGAAATGCACAAGCTTAGCTCATCCATTCTGAAATTAAGTGTACCCACATCTGGCCATGAAGCCCCATTATAATGCTTTTGCCTTCAGAGATCACTAGGGTTATAAGATACTTCACTGATCATGAAGTATAAGATATCAGAAACGTAACTGAGCATTCTGGTATGTGGGGCTAAATCCAGAAGAAGAATAGAAGGAATACAAATCTTGGGATAGGTTGAAGTCTCTGGTTGAAAGACTAGAATGTCTCATAATAACCACTGATCATGGGCATCCCATATTGCCTTGGGGAGGAAGGAAAAGGACAGTAGGGTAGATTAATGATTGGATGGATTAATGAAAGAATGAAAATTAATTGTTTTACTCACTCTGGAGATTTTGAAACTTGGATTTCATCCCCCATAAATCCCTTAATATTTCTCAAAATTCACTTTATTCTCTCCTGTGCCTCCACATTTGTGTGGTCACATTATTGTTTTACAAGTTCTGTAGCTCCTCCTTCTTTCTTCTTCATGAGCGTGGCTGAAGTGAGTTTAGTTCCTTTTCCCTCTAGTTTTTTTAAAAATTTTTTAAACATTGATTAATATTCATTTTTAACATAGTTACATGATTAATGCTCCTACTTTCCCCTTCAACCCCCGCTCTCCCCCCACCCATGGTTGACACACATTTCCACTGGTTTTAATATGTGTCCTTGATCAAGACCTATTTCCAAATTGTTGTTAGTTGCATTGGTGTGGTAGTTTCGAGTCTACATCCCCAATCATGTCCTCCTTAGCCAATGCAGTCAAGCAGTTGTTTTTCTTATATGTTTCCTCTCCTGTAGTCCTTCCTCTGAATGTGGGTAGCGTTCTTTACCATAAATCCCTCAGAGCTGTCCTGTGTCATTGCTTTCTGCTGGTACGGAAGTCCATTGCATTCAATTTTACCACAGTATATCAGTCTCTGTGTACAGTGTTCTTCTGGCTCTGCTCCTTTCACTCTGCATCACTTCCTGGAGGTCTTTCCAGTTCACATGGAACTCCTCTAGTTTATTATTCATTTTAGCANATACCTCAGAGTTGTTTTGATTTGCATTTCTCTAATTATTAGAGATTTGGAACACTTTCTCATGTGCTTATTGATACTTTTGATTTCTTTACCTGAAAATTGCCTATTCATGTCTCTTGCCCATTTATCAATTGGGGAATGGCTTGAATTTTCATACAATTGATTGAACTCCTTGTATATTTGAGTAATTAGACCCCTGTCAGAGTTTTTTGTTATAATGATTTTTTTCCGACTTTGTTGTTTCCCTTCTGATTTTGCCTACATTTTTTTTGTTTGTACAAAAGCTTTTTAGCTTACTATAATCAAAACCTTTTAATTTACATTTTGTAATTTTCTCTAACTCTTGCTTGGTTTTAAAATCTTTCCTTTCCCAGAGATTTGACAGGTATACTATTTTGTGTTCACTTAACTTATTTATAGTTCCTCTCTTTATATTCAAGTCATTCACCCATTCTGAATTTATCTTGGTGTAGGGTGTGAGATGTTGATCTAAACCTAATCTCTCCCCTATTGTTTTCCAAATTTCCCAGCAGTTTTTGTCAAATAGTGGATTCATGTCCCAAAAGTTGGGCTCTTTGGGTTTATCATACACTGTCTTGCTGACATCATCAAAAAGGGGGTCAGGGATAGGGAATAAGGAAGTATCTGGTT
>NW_025383039.1:0-4253 GCF_016433145.1 Gracilinanus agilis | reverse complement strand
CAAGTGACTTGCCCAGGGTCACACAGCTGGGAAGTGGCTGAGGCCGGGTTTGAACCTAGGACCTCCTGTCTCTAGGCCTGACTCTCACTCCACTGAGCTACCCAGCTGCCCTCTCTAACTCTTGCTTGGTTTTAAAATCTTTCCTTTCCCAGAGATCTTACAACTATACTATTCTGTATTCACTTAACTTATTTATACTTTCCATCTTTATATTGAAGTCATTCACCCATTCTGAATTTATCTTGGTGTAGGGTGTGAGATGTTGATCTAAACCTATTCTCTCCCTTATTGTTTTCCAAATTTTCCAGCAGATTTTGTCAAATAATGGATTTTTGTCCCAAAAGTTGGGCTCTTTGGGTTTATCATTCACTGTATTGCTGATGTCACTTACCCCAAGTCTATTCAACTGATCCTCTCTTCTGTCTCTTAGCCAGAACCATACCATTTTGATGACCTCTGCTTTATAGTACAGTTTAATATCTGGTACTACTAGGCCCCCTTCCTTCACATTTTTTTTTCATTATTTGTGGGAGGCCAATAAGAGAATAGATAAAAATCTGAGACTCCTCTTTTGTCCCCTTTTATGATCCACACCTTTTCTTATTGAAAAACATTATAGCCTTCTAGGAAAACTTTAAGTTCTTAGTAAATCAGCACTTAATGAGTTAACAGCAGAGAAAAGCTACAGCTGTGAGTATATCTCTCTAATTGCTCCAGGCATCCCAAGGTCACAGAGTGGTAAGCTCAGGCAAAATAACTTTTAGATAAAGTGAGGCTCATTTTTAACCTTGAGACTGGTTCTCATCTGGCATTATCTTCTTAAGAAAATTCTTTGTAAAAGTATAACTTTATTGTGCTTTGATGTGACATAATTTGTATTTCTGCTCAAACACGGAGTTTCAGGGAGGTTCTTTTGTGTGAAATGAGTCTTGAAATATATATATATATATATATATATATATATATATATATGTGTGTGTGTGTGTGTGTGTGTGTGTGTGTGTGTGTGTGTGTGTGTATAACTAAAACTCCATGCTCCTGGAGCCAAGGCTGGAAGTATGAGGTAAAAGATAACTTGTCCTGTCCTAATTTCCTTATCACCTAAACTATCCTCATCAGATTATCAGAGATGATAAAGAGATTCCCACAATTATTTCCCTTGATATTCTTGATCTTTTGTTATTCCAGATGAACTTTGTTATAGTTTTTCCTAATTTAGTAAAAAAGTTTTTTGGTAGTTTGATAGGTATGGAGCTAAATAAGTAAATTAATTTGGGTAGAATGGTCATTTTTATTATGTTAGCTTGTTCTACCCATGAGCAATCAATGTTTTTCCATTTGTTTAGATCTAGTTTTATATGTTTGGAAAGTGTTTTGTAGTAGTTTTCCTATAATTCCTTTGTTTGTTTTGGTAGATAGATTCCCAAGTATTTTATATTGTCTAGGGTGATTATAATGGTGTTTCTCTTTCTACCTCTTGCTGCTGTGATGTGTTGGAAATATATAGAGATGCTGATGTTTTATGTGCATTTATTTTGTATCCTGCAACTTTGCTAAACTTGTTGATTATTTCTACAAGCTTCTTAGTTGATTTTCTAGGATTTTTTAAGTAGACCATTATATCACCTACAAAGAGTGATAGCTTAGTTGCCTCCTTGCCTATTTTAATGCCTTCAATTTTTTTTCTTTTCGAATTGCTACTGCTAGTGTTTCTAGTACAGTGATAATAATAGAGGAGATAATGGGCATCCTTGTTTCACTCCTGTTCTTATTGGAAAGGTTTCTAATTTATCCTCTTTGCAAATGATGCTTGTTGATGGTTTTAGGTATATACTGTTTATTATTTTTAGGAAAGGTCCTTCTATTCCTATACTTTCCATGGTTTTCAATAGAAATGGTTGCTGTATTTTGTCAGTTTTTTTCAGCATCTATTGAGATAATCATGTGATTTTTGTTTGTAAGATTGTTGACATGGTCAATTTTATGGATGGTTTTCCTAATGTTGAACCATCCTTGCATTACTGGTATGAATCCCACCTGATCATGGTGGATGATCCTCTTGATCACTTGCTGAAATCTCTTTGCTAATATTCTATTTAAGATTTTTACATCTATGTTCATTAGGGAGATTGGTCTGTAGTTTTCTTTCTCTGTTTTTGATCTACCTGGCTTTAGAATCAGTACCATATTTGTGTCATAAAAGGAATTTGGTAGGACTCATTCTTTGCTTATTATATCAAATAATTTGTATAGTACTGGGATTAGTTGCTCTTTGTATGTATGATAGAATTCACTTATGCATCCATCAGGCCCTGGCAATTTTTTTTAGGGAGTTCTTTGATGGCTTGTTCAATTTCTTTTTCTGATATTGGATTATTTAGGTATTCTATTTCTTTTGCTGTTAATCCAGGCAATTTTTATTTTTGGCAAATATTCATCCATATCTCCTAGATTGCTATGTTTATTGCCATATAATTGGACAAAATAGTTTTTAATAATTGCCTTAATTTACCCTTCATTAGAGGTGAGGTCTCTCTTTTCATCTTTGATACTGTCAATTTGGTTTTCTTCTTTCCTTTTTTTATTAGATTGACCAATACTTTGTCTATTTCATCTGTTTTCTCAAAATGCCAGCTTCTAGTCTTATTTATTAATTCAATAGTTATTTTACTTTTGATTTTATTAATTTCTCCCTTGATTTTTAGTATTTCTAATTTAGTTTTCATTTGGAGATTTTTCACTTGCTCAATTTCTAATTTTTTGTGTTGCATGCTGAATTCATTAAACTCTGCCCTTCCTAATTTGTTAATATATGAACTCAAGTATATAAATTTCCCCCTGAGTACTGCCTTGGTTGTATCCCACAGGGTTTCGTAGGATGTCTCATCATTGTCATTCTCTGCAATGAAATTGTTGATTATTTCTATGATTTCTTCTTTGACTAGCTGGTTTTGAAGAATCATTATTTAATTTCCAATTAGTTTTTGATTTGCCTGTCCAGGTGCCCTTACTAATTATTATTTTTATTGCATTATGATCTGAGAAGTTTACATTGATAATTTCTTCTCTTTTGCATTTGTTTGTAATGTTTCTATGCCCTATTAGATAGTCAATATTTGTGAATGTACCATGTTCAGTTGAAAAGAAGGTATATTCTTTTTGTTCCTATTTATTTTTCTACAAGTACTTATTGAATCTAATTTTTCTAGGAATTCATTCATCTCTTTTACCTCTTTCTTATTTATGTTTTGGTTTGATTTATCTAGATCTGAAAGAAGGATATATAGATCTCCCACTATTATGGTTTTACTATCTATTTCCTTCTTGAGATCTGCCAGTTTCTCCTTTACGAATCTGGTTGCTATGCCATTTTGTTCATACATATTGAGCAATGTTATTTCCTCATAGTCAGGATGTAATGACCTTCCTTGTCTTTTTTAATCATATCTATTTTTACTTTGGCTTTGTCAGAAATCATAGTTGCCACTCCTGCCTTCTTTTTCTCATTTTAGGCACAAAGGATTTTGCTCAAGCCCTTTACCTTAATCCTGTGTATGTCTACCTGCCACATATGTGTTTCTTGTTGACAACATATGGTAGCATTTTCGTTTCTAATCCACTCTGCTATTTCCTTCCTTTTTATGGGTGAATTCATCCCATTCACATTCAGAGTTATTATAATCAGTTGTGTATTCGCCAACATTTTGGTATCCTCTCCTAGTTCTTCCCATTCTTCTTATACTATTTCCTTTTAAGCCAGTGGTTTGCTTTATGCCAGTAACCCTTGTCCCCTCCCTTGATTTACTTCCCTTTCTACCACCTCCTTTATTATTCCCCTCATTTATTTTTAAGGCCTAATGAATTCCCTCCCCCTACTTCTCCCCTCCCTTTTATGACCTCCCAACTCCCCTGTTCCCCTTGGTTTTTCTCTTCTGACTTTCTCAGTAGGATTAGATAGAGTTTTATATCACAATGAATAAAGCTACTCTTCCCTCTCAGGGTTATTTGCACTGAGAGTAAGGTTTAAATATTACCTCTTAATGCTCTCTTCCTCTACTTCTTATAATAATATTCATCCCTTTCCCTTCCCATGCCCTCTTTGTGTGTAATAGAATATCATATTTTTCTTATTCATTCAAGTTTCTCTTGGTGTCCTCTACTATTCACCTCCCCCTTTCCCACACCTATATCATCTTAGACCATTTAGTATTCCAACCTCTCCCTATGAATAATTCTTCTAATTACTATAATAG
>NW_025383038.1:2124-3311 GCF_016433145.1 Gracilinanus agilis | reverse complement strand
AAAACACTTTCCAAACAAATAAAACTGGATCTAAACAATTGGAAAGCCATTGATTGCTCATGGGTAGGTCTAGCTAACATAATAAAAATGACCATTCTACCCAAATTTATTTACCTATTTAGCACCATACCTATCAAGCTACCAAAAAACTTCTTTACTGAATTAGAAAAAACTATAACAAATTTCATTTGGAATAACAAAAGATCAAGAATATCAAGGGAAATAATGAAAAAAAATGTGAAGGAAGGGGGCCTAGCAGTACCAGATATTAAACTATACTATAAAGCAGCAGTCATCAAAACAATATGGTACTGGCTAAGAGACAGAGTGGAGGATCAATTGAATTGACTTGTGGCAAATGACATCCGCAAGACAGTGTATGATAAACCCAAAGAGCCCAACTTTTGGGACATGAATCCACTATTTGACAAAAACTGCTGGGAAATTTGGAAAACAATATGGGAGAGATTAGGTCTAGATCAACATCTCACACCCTACACCAAGATAAATTCAGAATGGGTGAACGACTTAAATATAAAGAGGGAAACTATAAATAAGTTAAGTGAACACTTGTCAGATCTCTGGGAAAGGAAAGACTTTAAAACCAAGCAAGAGTTAGAGAAAATTACAAAATGTAAATTAAATGGTTTTGATTATATTAAACTAAAAAGCTTTTGTACAAACAAAAACAATGTAGTCAAAATCAGGAGGGAAGCAACAAATTGGGAAAAAATTTTTATAACGAAAAACTCTGACAGGGGTCTAATTACTCAAATATACAAGGAGTTAAAGCAGTTGTATAAAAAATCAAGCCATTCCCCAATTGATAAATGGGCAAGAGACATGAATAGGCAATTTTCAGGTAAAGAAATCAAAAGTATCAATAAGCACATGAGAAAGTGTTCCAAATCTCTAATAATTAGAGAAATACAAATCAAAACAACTCTGAGGTATCATGTCACACCTAGCAGATTGGCTAAAATGAAAGAAGGGGAGAGTAATGAATGTTGGAGGGGATGTGGCAAAATTGGGACATTAATGCATTGCTGGTGGAGTTGTGAACTGATCCAGCCATTCTGGCTGGCAATTTGGAATCACGCTCAAAGGGCTATAAAAGAATACCTGCCCTTTGATCCAGCTATACCATTGTTGGGTTTGTACCCCAAAGAGATCATAGATAAACAGAC
>NW_025383038.1:0-2024 GCF_016433145.1 Gracilinanus agilis | reverse complement strand
AGGGCTATAAAAGAATGCCTGCCCTTTGATCCAGCCATACCATTGTTAGGTTTGTACCCCAAGGAGATCATAGATAAACAGACTTGTACGAAAGTATTTATAGCTGCGCTTTTTGTGGTGGCAACAAATTGGAAAAGGAGGGTATGTCCTTCAATTGGGGAATGGCTGAACAAACTGTGGTATATGCGGGTGATGGAATACTATTGTGCTAAAAGGAATAATAAACTGGAGGAGTTCCAGGCGAAGTGGAGAGACCTCCAGGAACTGATGCAGAGTGAAAGGAGCAGAGCCAGAAGAACATTGTACACAGAGACTGACATACTGTGGTAAAATTGAATGTAATGGGCTTCTGTACCAGCAGCAATGCAAAGACCCAGGACAATTCTGAGGTATTTATGGTAAAGAATGCTACCCACATTCAGAGGAAGGACTGCAGGAGAGGAACCATATTAAAAAAGCAACTGCTTGAATGCATGGGTCGGGGTGGACATGATTGGGGATGTGGACTTAAAACTACCACACCAATGCAACCACCAACAATTTGGAAATTGGTCTTGATCAAGGACACGTGACAAAACCAGTGGAAATGTGCGTCGGCCATGGATGGAGGGAGTGCGGGGGGTGAAGGGGAAAGTAGGAGCATGAATCATGTAACCATGTTAAAAATGATTATTAATAAATGTTTAAATTTAAAAAAAAAGTTTTTTGGTAGTTTGATAGGTAAAGCACTAAATAAGTAAATTAATTTGGTTAGGATGGTCATTTTAATTGAATTAGCTTGTCCAGCCCATGAGCTATTAATGTTTCTCCAATTTTATAGATCTAGTTTTAATTGTGTGGAAAGGGTTTCATAGTTCTGTTCATATAATGCCTGTGTTTGTCTTGGAAGATAGATTCCTAAATATTTCATATTGTCTAGGGCAGTGATGGGCAAACTTTTTAAAGAGTAGTTCAAAGGCCATAGTTTGCCCATCACTGCTATAGGGTGATTTTTAAATGGAATTTCTCTCTCTAACTTGCTGCTGCAATGTGTTGGAAACATGTAGAAATGATGGTGATTTGTGAGTGTTTATTTTGTATCCTGCAACTTTGCTAAGGTTATTGATTATTTCCACTAACTTTTTAGTTCATTCTCTAGGATTTTTAAGTAGTCCATCATATCATGTGCAGAGTGATAGCTTAGTCTCCTCATTGCCTATTTTAATACCTTCAATTTCTTTTTCTTCTCTAATTGCTACTGCTAGTGTTTCTCAAATTTATAAGAAACTAAGTAAAATGTATAAAACATCGATCCATTCCTCAACTGAAACATGGTCAAAGAATATGACTAGCCCATTCTTAGATGAAGAAAGCACAATTATCATTAATCACATGAAAAAGTGTTATAAATCTCTCCTGATTAGAGGAATCCAAATCAAAACAACATTGCAATACCATTTAACTCCTTGCAGACTGGCCAATATGGTAGCAAGGAAAAGTAATAAATGTTGGACAGGATGTGGCAAAATTGGGACACTAATACATTGCTGTTGAAGTTGTGAATTGACCCAGCCATCCTTGAGGCAATGTAGAATTATGTACAAAGGGCTTTAAAATTTGTGGTATATGATGGTGATGGAATATAATTGTGCTATCAGGAATGATGAAAGGCTTGATTTCTATAAGAAATAGAGAGACATTCATGGACTAAAATAGAGTGAAATGAGCAGAAACAATAAAACATTGTACACAGGAAGGGAAACATTTCAGAACAATATCATGAATTGGTTTTGCTACCCAAGGGACATATAAGAAGGAATGTTGAACACATCAAGAGAAATAACTGTGCCAGTACAAATGGAGAAGAAAAATATGATTTATAACTTGTGTGTATAGGCATATGATTTGGGATTTTGGTTTTAAAAAATTTCTCTGTTACAAAAAAGAATAACATGGAAATAGGCATCTAGTGATAACACATATATAACTCAGTGGAATTGCTTATTGGCTCTTGGATGGTGGAAGGAAGAGGAGAAGGAGAAAAA
>NW_025383037.1:1515-4584 GCF_016433145.1 Gracilinanus agilis | reverse complement strand
TTCTCCTGGCTAAATTATCTGTAAACATCCTGGAATAAACACTTTCAAGCCTTTGGAAAACAAAGTCTGAGCTGCAATTCTTTGGGTCAGAACTAGCACTTGCTCTCACACAACAAAACTCACTCTTCTACAACAGTACTAGGGGCAGAGGACAGCCTCTGGAGCCAGGCCTGGGAGAAGAACTCCCAGGCAGTCAAATCTCCCAACTGGGAGAACAAGCTCTCTCAGTCCCTCTCTGCAACCCATCCCCCACCCTCACCCTCTCCCTAGCAGCAGTTAGAAATCCTGAACCTCTTTCCCTCTGAGTAACCAAGTTTAATAAATCCCCTTCTTACCTACTCAAAGCCTCTGGTGAATCATTGTGTCGATAATCAAGGCAAGGGCTAAAGAGGGAAGAATCATTTTTTTTTATATCTTGAGAGAATTGGGGGCATCCATCTTGGCAGGAAGTACCTCCCCAAGACTTCCTCCAGCCCTCAGTTTGACTGGCAGGGAGGGGCCCCTCGACTCCTCCCTTAAGAGACTTGAGAAACTAACAAGAGAAACCCTCCAGCCAAAACCTAAACATTTCTTACTGGCACTAGATTCCTCCCTGTATCCTCCGTCTCAAGCCTCTGGGAATAAACCTATTTGAGCTGCCCTCTCCTACATGCCCCATTTCCTTTATCTCCTATATACCTTCCCTCACCTTCATTCCTTCTCCAATCACCTTATAATCCCTAATGTTGCCTTTATCTGTCCACACACCCAAATTGTGTTCAAGACCCACTCAGATTACCTTATTTACTTTCTTGATAACAGGCTGTGGGGGAACTCTACCCTCCCCCACTACTCCCCCCCACCCTGTAAATTTACCTGCTGAGATTCCTGCGAAAGGAATGCTTAGCCTGCTGGGGACTCTAAGCCCAGTTTTCTGCTGAGATTCCTAAGAAAGGAACACTCAGCCTGCCAACTTCTGGGTTAAGGAAAATCCACCCTGCAAGTCTTGACTGCACACCCAACACCAGGATCATTAGTTTGTACCTTTGTCTCTTCCTGTCCTTTAGTGACATATACAGCTATTTTCCTTAATTCATCCACATCCATTTCTGTCCATTTGGGACAATGCATCTTAAAAGTAATCCTGGACCACTCTGCTAGAATTGTTTACAAATTTTTCCCTTATTTGACTTCTGCCTTGCTCTGTTGATAAATCCAAGCCCAAATATCTAGCTCCCAATTCAATAAGCCTATCGCTAAACTGAGAGGGAATTTTATCATCATTTTGTGTTAGATGGTCAAATTTGGTCCAGTTGTCTGGACATTCTGCACATTCTTTCATTGCTTTTAATATTGCAGCCCTAACATCATTTAACTGCAAATATTCCTCTGAATTGTTATGATCCCAACAAGGGTCCTCCCATGACCAGTGTGCTGCATTTCATCCTTTCTCTCTCTGTCAGGAAGATCTTGAGTAATTTTTCCACATCCTTATAGGAAGGATTGTATTGGAAAAATATGTCTTCCATCCTTTTCATTACAGCTATGGGTTATTCATTACAATTTAGAGCATCATTTTAAAATTCTTTGATATCTTGAGGAGAGAATGGAGTATGGTGTGTTAAACTTATCACATTCCCAGATCTGTCTAATGTAGGCACTTCCCTTAAGGGGAAAAGGCCATCACAGGAATCAGAATCAGAATCATAGCGTGGTTTTGGTTTCTTTTTAGTTGTTTTGATGCTTACCAAGGCTTACCGTGGCAGTATGTGTCTTTTGAGTTGTTTATGTGTTTGTCTTGGCAGTATTGGTAGGAACTGGTATGGTCTGGACTGGAGTTGGTTGTGGGTTGGGAGAAGGTACAGGAGTGTCAGAAGGAGGAGGGGAGGGAGGGTTGGTCAGGAGATGCACAAGATGAGAGAGGAGTTTCATTACAGCTGTCTCTTTCTCTATTTCAGAAGAAATAGGAGAAATAGGACTGTCCTCTCTGAATATTTTGGGAACAGCCTTGCTAAATTTGGAATCAGATTTTTGAACTGGATACTCCTGAAATTTTGAATCAGATCTTTGAATTGGATCCTCCCTTTTCAGTGCATCATGCATTGTGTATTTGAAATTGTCCAATTGGATTTGTACTGCTGCTTGGATCTGGGCTTGCATTTTCCTATTTGCAGCCTTTTGCATCATCATATTGAAATTTAAGAAAACAAGATTCCCTCAGAAGGAGGAGGCAGTTGAATTTGGCAAAAGCCAAAAGATTTTCCTGTATAGAAGAAGCAAACATGTTGAGAAGCTTCTATTTGTTTATTTAATTAGCTAGCTTTCATTTATTCGGTTTGTCTTCATTCTAATTTTTTTGTATTTAATTTAACTGTTCTTATTTATGTATTTATTTGTTTTTAATTATTTATTTGGTTTTAGCGGGAAAAATTTATTATTATTATTAATTTTTTAATGGATTATTTTCGGTGCTGTCCTTGGTGCTGCCCTCCAATGGCAGAAACATAGCACTGCAGGTTCGCAGAAAAAAGGGAGGGGGGAGCACACTCTGTGCTCAGTGCTGTCCCCTAGTGGCCAAGGTAGTACAGCACCTCAATTAGAAGAAGTGAGGGGGGACCAGTGAAATGGACAAAAGCTGTGATGAAAGCTGTCAGGGTGATAAGCAAGGTAAGTGGGGTTTTTTAATGGTTGGGATTTTAGTATTGCCTTTTAAAAGGCAAAATCTCTTCAAAGGGAGTTATTGAAGCTAGTAGGGGGTAAAAGGTAAAGTAAAAGGTAAAAGGTAAAAAAATCTTCCATCTATAAGACAGTACACCGAAGTACAAGGGTTTAAAAAAAAATCCTAGAGAATCAACTAAGAAGCTTGTAGAAATAATCAACAACTTTAGCAAAGTTGCAGGATACAAAATAAATGCACATAAATCATCAGCATTTCTATACATTTCCAACACACTAGAGCAGCAAGAAGTAGAAAGAGAAACACCATTCAAAATCACCCTAGACAATATAAAATACTTAGGAATCTACCTACCAAAACAAACACAGCAATTATATGAAAACAACTACAAAACACTTTCCAAACAAATAAAA
>NW_025383037.1:0-1431 GCF_016433145.1 Gracilinanus agilis | reverse complement strand
AAAAAAATGTGAAGGAAGGGGGCCTAGCAGTACCAGATATTAAACTATACTATAAAGCAGCAGTCATCCAAACAATATGGTACTGGCTAAGAGATAGAGAGGAGGATCAATGGAATAGACTCGGGGTTAATGACATCAGCAAGACAGTGTATGATAAACCCAAAGAGCCCAACTTTTGGGACATGAATCCACTATTTGACAAAAACTGCTGGGAAATTTGGAAAACAATATGGGAGAGATTAGGTCTAGATCAACATCTCACACCCTACACCAAGATAAATTCAGAATGGGTGAACAACTTGAATTTAAAGAGGGAAACTATAAACAAGTTAAGTGAACACAGAATATTTTACTTGTCAGATCTGTGGGAAAGGAAAGACTTTAAAACCAATGGTTTTGATTATATTAAACTAAAAAGTTTTTGTACGAACAAAAACAATGTAGTCAAAGCAGAAGGGAAACAACAAATTGGGAAAAAATCTTTATAACGAAAAACTCTGACAGGGGTCTAATCACTCAAATATACAAGGAGTTAAAGCAATTGTATAAAAAATCAAGCCATTCCCCAGTTGATAAAAGGGCAAGAGACATGAATAGGCAATTTTCAGGTAAAGAAATCAAAAGTATCCATAAGCACATGAGAAAGTGTTCCAAATCTCTAATAATTAGAGAAATGCAAATCAAAACAACTCTGAGGTATCACCTCACACCTAGCAGTTTATAAAACATTATCCAATAAGTCAAAATGAGTGTTAGCAGTTTTTATTTACAACCAGGTAGAGAAAATGAAAGTGGGAAATGATGGAAAGAGGTAGGAAAAAATTCTCCTAGCTACAAAAATACCCTAAGTCCTAATCCTACAGCCTCCAAACTGAGAATGAGAATCTGAAATCGAATCACACCAGGATAAGAAGTCCTAATTAGTGTAAGGGGGAAAACGGGGTCTTATGGGTTCAATATATTAAAAGATGGTCGCCAGAGCATTGAAGTATTATCAATCCTCAATTAAGAATAATCTCAAGTCAAAATTTACTTTTATGGTAGTTTATTTACAATTAGGAAGGTTGAAGGTAGGGAAATTGAGAGAAACTCTGGCCCAGACCAGAGGCCCAGACCAGGTTAATAATTTAGAGGCCCAGCAGAGGGGCACAGAGGTTAATTAAACAAGGCTCCTAACCACAAGGCCTTTTACAATTAGAGAGGCAAGAGAGACCTCCCTGAGGATAGAGCCTCCAGAAACGCAAAGGGAAGAGAGAGAGTGAGTCAGCCTAACTTACCCACATGACAATTCAAAGAGAAGCAGTCAGAGGTCCCACCAGAGTCTCAGCATTCCGACACTCCTCCAGGAACCAGAAGAGGTCCTCACCAGATGCTCTCTTCCACCAAAGACCTCAGCTGAATGAGGACCTTCTCCTTTTAAAGGGGTCACTT
>NW_025383036.1:0-6396 GCF_016433145.1 Gracilinanus agilis | reverse complement strand
CTTTAACACTTGACAACTTTTACACAGAAAAAAATCTAGACAACAGAACAAACAGCAGAGGAGAGCAAACAAGTAATCATATCCAAACCTTCCCAAAAAATGAAAACTGGTCACAAGCTATTGAAGAGTTCCAATCTGAGATTATGAGAAAGATGGTAGAGAACTGGCAAGAAAATAACATTTTAAAGGCAGAATTTCGCAATTAGAAAGTGAGGCTCAGAAATCAAATGAATTGATAAGCAAATTGAAGATTAGAAATGACCAGGTGGGAGCATTGAAGAACCAAACAGACCAGATTGAAAAGGAAAACCAAAATATTATAGCTAAAAACCAGTCTCTAAAGGCTAGATAGAATTGGGGAATTAAAAAAAAGATGCCCCGAAATCAAAAGGATCACACAGTATCTGGCAGCCTCCACACTACAAGACCACAAGGCGTGGAATATGATATTCAGAAAGGCAAGAAAACAGGGCCTACAACCAAAGATTACCTACCCATGAAAACTGACTATATACTTCCAGGGGAAAGTATGGGCATTCAACAAGATAGAAGATTTCCAATGATTTGCACAGAAAAGACCAGGACTAAATGGAAAGTTCGATATCCAACCACAAAAACCAAGAGAAACATGAAAAGGTAAATGAGAAACAGAGGGGAAAGAAAGAAAATTCTTATTTTTAAATTTACCTCTTTAAGTTCTTCAATAAGATCTAATTATTTTTATTCCTATATGGAGAAATGTTATGTTTAATTCTCTGTAGTCAACTCTATTCACTATTATAGTATCCACTATTATAGTAATTAGAAGAATTGTTTGCAGGGAGAGGTTGGAGTACTAAATGGTCTAAGATGATAAGGGGGTAGGTGGGAAAGAAGGAGTGAATAGTAGAGAACACCAAGAGAAACTTGAATGAATAAGAAAAATAGGATATTCTCTTATACACTCGGAGGGCATGGAAACGGGAAGGGATTAATACTATTATAAGAAGGAGAGGAAGAGAGCAATAAGAGGTAATATTTAAACCTTATTCTCAGTGGAATTAACCCTAAGAGGGAAGAGTAGCCAAATCTATTGAGATATAGAACTCTTTCTAACCCTACTGAGAAAGTCAGAAGGGATAAACCAAGGGGAGCAAAGGAGTAGAAAGGTCAAAAAAGGGAGGGGAGGAAAAGGGGGAGGGAATTCATTAGGCCTTAAAAATAAAAAGATGGGAATAACAAGGGCTGGGGTAGAAAGGATAGTAAATTAAGGGAGGGGACAAGGGGTACTGGTTTAAAACAAATCACTGGTTTAAAAAGAAATAGCCTAAGAAGAAGGGGTAGAACTAAGAGAGGATACCAAAATGTTGGAGAATACACAACTGATAATTATAACTCTGAATGTGAATGGGATGATTGATTATACTAAATTAAGAAGCTTTTGTACAATCAAAAACAAGGCAACCAAAATCAGAAGGGAAACAACAAATTGGGAAAAAATCTTTATAACAAGAACCTCTGACAGGGGTCTAATTATTCAAATATACAAGGCGTTAAATCATTTGTATAAAAAATCAAGCCATTCTCCAATCCATAAATGGGCAAGGGACATGAATAGGCAATTTTCAGATAAAGAAATCAAAACTATCGATAAGCACACGAGAAAGTGCTCTAAATCTCTAATAATTAGAGAAATGCAAATTAAAACAACACTGAGGTATCACCTCACACCTAGCAGATTGGCTAAATGATACTAGGGGAGAGTAATGAATGTTGGAGGGGATGTTGCAAAATTGCGACATTAATGCATTACTGGTAGAGTTGTGAACTGGTCCAACTATTCTGGATGGCAATTTGGAACTATGCTCAAAGGGCTATAAAATATTGACTGCCCTTTGATCCAACCATACCATTGTTGGGTTTGTACCTCAAAGAGATCATAGATAAACAGACTTGTACGAAAATATTTATGGCTGCGTTTTTTGTGTTGGCAAAAAACTGGAAAATGAGGAAAATGAGCCCTTCTATTGGGGAATGGCTGAACAAACTATGGTATATGCTGGGGATGGAATATTATTGAGCTGAAACAAATAATAAACTGGAGGAATTTCATGTGAACTGGAAAGACCTCTAGGAACTGATGCAGAGTGAAAGGAGCAGAGCCAGAAGAACACTACACAGAGACTGATATACTATGGTAAAATCAAATGTAATGGACTTCTGTACTAGAAGCAATGCAATGATCCAGGTCAATTCTGAGGGACTTATGGAAAAGAACACTACCCACATTCAGAGGAAGAACTACAGGAGAGGAAACACAGAAGAAAAGCAACTGCTTGAACACGTGGGTTGAGGCAGACATGATTGGGGATGTAGGCCCAAAACTACCACACCAATGCAACTATCAACAATTTGGAAATAAGTTTTGATTGATGACACATATTAAAGCCAGGGGAAATGCGCATTGGCTATGGGGGGCAGGGAGGAGGTCAGGGGTGAAGGGGAAAGTAAGAACATGAATCATGTAACCATGATAACTTTTCTAAAAAATAAAAATTATTAAAAAAAGAAGCTGTCAATTGTCATTTCTTTTCTCTTTTTCTGTTGCTTACTCATATTTTTTCGTTCCTTGTTCAGCTAGTTTGAGCAGATGTATTTAATGATCTTTGATGATAGATCTTCCCCCAACTGGCAATGGAGGGTTATAGTTACTTTCTCTGCCCTCTGAAGACTTCTTGTCTGTCCAATTGTTGGGATTAATCCTGTATTGATTGCATTAATCTTACTGCTTAAACTGCCCTGAGGCTAAAACCTGGAGAGGAGGGAAAAAACGAACAAAAAAAAAAGAAACAAAAAAAAAATTCCGGGACAAGAAGGAGCTATTTCACTGAACTGAGTTCTCTAGAAGTGGGGTCCCCCTGTGCTGTGTCTATTTTTGATCTGGTTTTCTTTCCTCTTGAAGTCATGTGTTCTCTATCTCATAATGAGGAAGCCAAGCTATCTGTGGTCTGGGGTTTGGCTCTCTCTAAACACCATATTCTGGGGGGTTTTGTTTGTTTCTCAGGTTTTTACCTCCAGTCACCTCTCCAGTATCTGTGTTTAACTCCTCGAGTCCCGTGTCAGCAAGGCCCTCTCTCCAGACTAGTGCATCAAACCACCCTGAGATTTCCTGGGCCACTGGACACTCCACACAGTACGTGGAGGAGACGTCCTGGGATTCCCCTTCTAAGACCTCAAACCCGACAGTTCAAGAACTGAAGCCTATCTATTGGTGTATCTCTTTAGTTGTGCTGCATTAGAGTTCCCCCTACTCTGTCCCCTTATTAGATTTGGTCTTCTTTCTTCTCGAAGGGCATTGTTTTCTATATCGTTGTGTAAGGGTGTGGAGGTTTTAAGATTCACTCTGTCTAAGCCGCCATCTTGCTGGAAGAACACACACACACACACACACACACACACACACACACACAATGAATGCATGATTTTTGGGGAAAGGAGGCAGCTTTAAATATTTGTTTCCAGAGAGATTAGGAAAATCCTTAATTGGGACAAGGTGGCATGTTAGCTGAGTTTCAAAGGAAACTAAAAATTGGAATAGGCACAGGTGAGATTGTATTGAATTCCAAGCCACAGTGAAGAAGCTAAAGGACTAGAAATGTTTTGTTGTGTATGAAGAATATGAACAAGTTAATATACCAGGGTTTTAGAGTAACAAAGTGAAATAACAAATAACACATAGTTTTAGGTGTTTATAAAGGGTAGTCAGTGGGACAGTGGTCTAGATTTGATCCTAGAGCTAATAGTGAGCCAGTGCAAATTTTTAAGCCCAGAGTTGACTCCCCGCCCCCCCTCTCTCTTTCTCCTTCCTCTCTCACTCCCTTCCTCCCTACCATAGGGGCTTTAGGGGCTTGGGGCAGTCGTTTTCTTTAAAAGTGACAAAAAGCTGCGTGGAGGCTATGTGAGCACCTTTCCCCAGCCAGCCTCCCCTCTTTCTCCCTCCTCCAAGATTTTGTTTCAGTGCTAAGGAAGACACTCAACAGGACAGTAATTTTGTAGTACTCAAAGCTTCCCCAAGGCAAAGTCCAACAAAGGTCTTCCTTTGCCTCCCAGTTCTCTCTTGGCTGGCTCTGGTGTGCCCTGAGATTCAGGATGGTGGGGAGTTAAGACCACCTTCTGTGAGGTCACTGGTTTTGTTACCAAACATTCCCTTGTTGCTATGACAATGGGGCCCAAATAAACCTCACTCTCAGCCAGATGAAGCTTGCCCCTCCTTGACACTACTTTCCAAAGAGGATACTGGTTAAGAGAGTGAATTGAATCCATTCTCCTCACCCTACCATCTCTTTCACTACCGAGAGAATCTCATGTCTTCTTTGTCACCAGGGCTTCCCTCATCCCGGGTCTTCCCGCAGAGTCTTGCCTTGAACACACTGGAGGTACCTTTCCTCACACTGTCCCCCAACTCCATCTCTGCCTCACCAAATCCTCCATGGAGGCACAGGTCAAATTTCTATCAGGAAGAATCCTTTCCCCATGAGTACCAAATCAGGGGTTAAATTCTCCCTGTGAAAATGGATCTTCAAGGCCATATACCCTTTTCTGAAATAGGAAAATCAGAGGGTCCAAAAGGGGAAGAGCCTTAGGGTAGGGGGGGGCCCAGGCAGTAAGGGGACGTGCTCCAAAATTGTGTTGGAAATAACCCTTGAGAATTTCATGTTGTAAAAGGTCAAGATGAGGCTCTGGGCCCTGCTAGGTCACACACAGTTTCTCACCTGGCCCTTTGAGTGTCTCCTACCATGAGGGCCCTTAAGAAAAGATTGGGTTTCTGGGCAGCCTGACCTGAAGACAAGAGGTGCTGGGTTCAAATGTGGCTTCAGACATTTCCCAGGAACGTCTGTCATACCACCCTTCACTTAGCCCTTACCACTCTTCTGCCTTGGAACTGCTCCACAGTCTTGATTCTAAGACAGAAGGGAAGAGTTTCCCAAAAAGCAAAGGAAAGAAGAGCTGACTGGCATATGGGACATGGAGTAGCTGCTGAAAGATGTTTCTCCCTTCTTGCCTAGGCTGGGCAGAAGTTCTGGGGACTCTAAGGATACCCAAGAGTGGCCACAGCCAGCCATTGATGTTACAGCAAGAATAGGAGCCAGCAGCCACAGGTTAGTCTTTGACAGGATGAGAGCCAGCCATGAAAGAAGTGGGAGCTACAGGAAGACCATAGTTGGACTTTGCCTTGGAGGAGCTGTGACTATCACAAAATGATTGTCCTTTTGAGTGTCCTCCTTAGCAGTCATCCAAAAGGTTGGGGGAGGGAGCAAGAGGGGAGGCCTGCTGGGGAAAGGGGCCCTCTTAGCTTCTGCTCAGCTTATTTTCACTTTTAAACACAGAGACTAGCCCAAATCCCTGTGGTGTGGGTGGAGGCGGGGATCCAGTACTGGCCAAAGGTCACACAGATTGTCAAGTATTCAAATCGAGGAAAACCTTGATATTAAAAATTTTAAATTACCATCCAATAACTCCAAGTATTATATTTTAAAAGACTGATTAATAATCACTCAAAGCAGAAGAAAGAACAGGATAAAAGTAAAAGCCTGAGTAAAGCCAGCTTTCCCAGCCCGGTTTGGGGGAAAAGAGAGAGAGGGCCAGTGTCACACAAAAATTTTATCTCCAAAACCTAAGCAAGAAACATAAGAATGAAAGTGGGATGCTGGGAGAGAGATTATGATGCCTCATAATTCTAATAACACAATAATCATTGAAAATGCCGGACTACCCCAAAGAAACCCAAACAGACCCAGAGAAACTGAGGATATAAGAATTTCCCCACCAAAATCAGTTGCCATGTTTGGGGACCCAAGTAACATGGAACCTCAGCTACCAATGGATCCCCTTCTCTTCCCAAACCTCAGTTTCTCCATCCATATATCAAGGGGGTTAGAGCTCTGATGGCACCTTCCAGATGAGAAGTCCCATGTTCCCAGGGTGTTAAGTGAGTGTGTGTATATAGTTAAAGCCAGATTTCAGCAATCACCTTCCAGTTTTAGCCCAACAGAGACACCTTTACCGAAGTAGAGAGGAAACTGAGCAAGAGAAAAGACCTGAGTCAGTCTTTGATGAAATCTAGCCTGCTTCTACTCTATCTGATGTTCTTCATTCCCTGTTACTTGCATTTGTCAACCGCTGCCTTTGTACACCCACAAAACCATCCAAAACAAAGATGAGAGAAGTGGCCAGAACTCATTTTTTTACAATCTGGCCCTTCAAAAGGAGAGGTTATATGTCTGTTGCTCAAATATTGGATGTGAGGGTCAGGTATGGGGTTTGAAGCTCTTGTTACAGCCATAGCGAGAGAGTCAACTTACAAAGAGGCCAGGTCCAAGTGAGAGAGAACAAGCAATATATATATATATATATATA
>NW_025383035.1:0-6285 GCF_016433145.1 Gracilinanus agilis | reverse complement strand
CTAGGCAGTTTATATTTTTGTAAATATTCGTCCATATCTCCTAAATTTTTATATTTATTGCCATATAATTGGGCAAAATAGTTTTTAATGATTGCCTTAATTTCCCCTTCATTAGCGGTGAGGTCTCCCTTTTCATCTTTGATACTATCAATTTGGTTTTCTTCTTTCCTTTTTTTTATTAGATTGAACAGTACTTTGTCTATTTTATCTGTTTTTTCAAAATACTAGCTTCTAGTCTTATTTATTAATTCAATAGTTCTTTTACTTTTGATTTTATTAATTTCTTCCTTGATTTTTTGTATTTCTAATTTAGTTTTCATCTGGGGATTTTTAATTTGCTCTCTTTCTAATTTTTTAATTTGTATGCCCAATTCATTAATCTCTGCCCTCCCTAATGTGTTAATATATAAGGATATAAATTTCCCCCTGAGTACTGCCTTGGCTGCATCCCACTGAGTTTGGTAGGATGTCTCATCATTGTCATTCTCTTCAATGAAATTGTTGATTGTTTCTATGATTTCTTCTTTAACTAATTGGTTTTGGAGAATCATATTGCTTAATTTCCAATTAGTTTTTGATTTGCCTATCCAGGTGCCCTTACTAATTATTATTTTCATTGCATTATGATCTGAGAAAGTTACATTTATTATTTCTGCTCTTTTGCATTTGTTTGCCATGTTTCTACACCCTATTACATGGTCAGTCTTTGTGAATGTACCACGTGTAGCTGAAAAGAAGGTGTATTCCTTTTTGTCCCTATTTATTTTTCTCCACATATCAATTAAATCTAATTTTTCTAGGGCTTTATTTACCTCTCTTACCTTTTTCTTATTTATTTTTTGGTTTGATTTATCTACATCTGAAAGTGGAATATTTAGATCTCCCACTAGTATGGTTTTACTATCTATTTCCTTCTTGAGCTCTACCAGTTTCTCCATTACGAATTTGGATGCTATGCCATTTGGTGCATACATATTGAGCAATGTTATTTCCTCATTGTCTATACTGCCTTTTATCAGGATGTAATTACCTTCCTTGTCTTTTTTGATCATATCTATTTTTACTTTGGCTTTATCAGAAATCATGATCGCCAGTCCTGCCTTTTTTTCTCATTTGAATCCCAAAAGATTTTGCTCAAGCCCTTTATTTTAAACTTGTGTATGTCCACCAGCCTCATATGTGTTTCTTGTAGACAACATATGGTAGGATTTGGGTTTCTAATCCACTCTGCTATTTGCTTCTATTTAATGGGTGAGTTCATCCCATTCACATTCAGAGTTATAATTATCAGTTGTGTATTCGCCAAAATTTTGGTGTCCTCCCCTAATTCTATCCCTTTTTTTACACTATTTCCTTTTAAGCCAGTGATTTGCTTTAAGCCAGTAACCCTTGCCCCCTACCTTGATTTACTTCCCTTTTTATCCCCTCCCTTATTATTCTCCTCTTTTTATTTTTAAGGCCTAATGAATTCCCTCCCCCTTCTTCTCCCCTCCCTTTTTTGACCTCCCCACTTCCCTGCTACCCTTGGTTTATCCCTTCTGACTTTCTCAGTAGGGTTAGATAGAATTTTATATCCCAATGGATATAGCTACTCATCCCTCTCAGGGCTAATTACACTGAGAGTAAGGTTTAAATATTACCTCTTAATGCTCTCTTCCTCTCCTTCTTATAATAGTATTTATCCCTTCCCCTTCCCATGCCCTCTTTGTGTGTAATAGAATATCCTATTTTCTTATTCCTTCAAGATTCTCTTGGTGTCCTCCACTATTCATCCCCCTCTTTCCCTCCCACCCATATCATCTTAGACCATTTAGTATTCCAACCTCTCCCTATGAATAATTCTTCTAATTATTATAATAGTGAATGCTATAATGGTGAACAGAGTTCACTACAGAGAATTATACATAACAGTTCTCCACATAGGAGTTCCAATAATTAGATCTTATTGAAGCCCTTAAAGAGGCAAATTTAAAAAATATGAGGTTTCTTACTTTCCCTTCTGTTTCTTATTTACCTTTTCATGTTTCTCTTGATTTTTGTGGTTGGATATCGAACTTTCCATTTAGTCCTGGTCTTTTCTGTGCAAATGTTTGGAAATTTTCTATCTTGTTGAATGCCCAATCTTTCCCCTGGAAGAATATAGTCAGTTTTGAAGGGTAGGTGATCCTTGGTTGTAAACCCAGTTCTCTTGCCTTTCTCAATATCATATTCCAAGCCTTGCGGTCTTTTAGTGTTGAGGCTGCCAGATCCTGTGTGATCCTGATTGGTGCTCCTTGATATCTGAATTGTCTCTTTCTGGCTTATTGTAAAATTTTTTCTTTTACTTGGAAGCTCTTGAATTTGGCTATTATATTCCTGGGGGTTGTCTTTTCTGGGTCTAGTGTAGTGGGTGATCTAAGGATCCTTTCAATGTCTATATTGCCCTCTTGTTGTAGAACTTCAGGGCAATTTTGATGAATATTTTATTTTGGTATAGAGTCCAATTTTCTATTAATTTCTGCTTTTTTAGGAAGACCAATGATTTTCAGATTGTCTCTTCTAGACCTGTTTTTTTGATCTGTCAGTTTCTCATTGAGATATTTCATGTTTCCTTCTATTTTATCAGTCTTTTGACTTTGTTTTATTTGCTCTTGCTGTCTTGATAGATCATTGGCTTCTACTTGCCCAATTCTTGTCTTTAGAGTCTGGTTTTCTGCTATAAGCTTTTGATTTTCCTTTTCAGTTTGGTCTGACCTGTTTTCCAGTTGTTTGATTTTAGTCTCCAATTTGCTTATTAATTCTTTTGATTTGGGGCATCTTTTTCTAATTGCCCAATTCTAGCCTTTAGAGACTGGTTTTTGGCTACAATCTTTTGGTTTTCCTTTTCAATCTGGTCATTTCTGGTCTTCAATTTACTTGCCTCACTTTCCAATTGTGAAATTCTGCCTTTTAAACTGTTATTTTCTTGCCAGATCTCTTCCATCTTTCTCATTACCTCAGATTTGAACTCTTCAAGACATTGTGACAGGTTTTCATTGTTTTGGGAAGGTTTGGATTGTTTATTCTCCTCTGCTGCTTCCTCTGTTGTCTGTATTTTTTCTGTGTAAAAGTTGTCAAGTATTAAAAGTTTTTTCTTCTTCATCTTTCTCTTCTGGTTTTCCTGATGATTCTCGCTTGCCATTGTAAGCTGAGTTCCCTCTCAGCTTTATGCTCCCGCCCAGGATCTATCTGTGCTCTTCAGACTGCTGAGATCTCAAGTCTATTTGTTCTGGGACAAGGCTCCTGGTGGTCCCCTTGCCTGTTCCTCTGCCTGAAGGTCCTTTAACAGTCTCAGGGAGCTGCTTCCACAGTTAAGCACCTCTCTGCACTGGGTCCCCACTCAAGGTCAGCTGCTGCACTCAGAATCAGCCCCTTCATCCTCGCCCTAAGTCAGCACCTTAGTCTGTGCCTTAGCCTGTGTCTTAGCCTGTGTCTTAGCCTGCGCCTGTTTCAGCCCCTTTGCCTTAGCCTTGGCTCCGGGTCTGTGTTCAGAGTCAGTGAGTTCTTTAGCCTCTTGGGGGGTCTTAAGTCTTGCTGCTCTCAGGAACAAGCCCTGGTGAGGTACCAATGACTTATTGGGTGCCGCAAATTTGCTCTGACTCTTGTGAGCTGGCTTTGGTGTTGTAGGTGGTCTGGGGGGTGGGGGAGGGGGTTGCTCTGCTCATGTTTTCATGAGAGCTGTTTCACCACTTTATAGCATGGAAATGCCCAGATTCCACGTACCTTCAAATGTTGCTCCCTGTTGTGGGGTCCCTTCTTTCCTCTGGATTAGTTTTTATGTCTTCTTGAGGAGTCCTATATGTGTGAGTTAGGAGAGGTCAGGCAGCTGCTTTTTACTTTGCCTCCATATTAACCCGATCATGACCATATTTTGTAAAAGTTCCATTTGTTTCTAAAATATATATGTATGTGTATATATACACACACAAACACACACACACACACACACACACACACACACACACACACACACATATATATATGTAGGCTTTAGTGGTCCTATTTAAAAGATGTAATATAACCTTGTTTGCCTCAGTTCTTTATCTGTAAAGTGTGTTAGAGAAGAAAATAGAAAATAATTGCAGTATTTTTGCCAAGAAAACCCCAAATATGATCAAAAGTTATTGGGCATGATTAAACATCTGAATAGCAAAAATAAGCCTTTTAGCTCTAGTTCTTCCTACAATTTGTTCGGTTCAATATTTTACCTTTTCTTTAACTTTATTAGTAACTCCTTTCCTTAGTTTTAGGATTTTTGCCTTATTTTAATGTTTTCTTCCTTTACCTAGTTTTCAAGTTCCCTTTTTTCCTCACTCTTAAGCAGTCAAGTAAAATTGCCCTTTCTTAGGGGCAGCTGGGTAGCTCAGTGGAGTGAGAGTCAGGCCTAGAGACAGGAGGTCCTAGGTTCAAACCCGGCCTCAGACACTTCCCAGCTATGTGACCCTGGGCAAGTCACTTAACCCCCATTGCCCACCCTTACCAATATTCCACCTATGAGACAATACACCAAAGTACAAGGGTTTAAAAAAAATTGCCCTTTCTTTTCCCCTTTTCACTTTGTTTTATTTACTAACCTATTTCATTCCCAGAACTTTTTTTCTACTTTTTTCCTTCTTGTTTCATTATTTATACCCCTTTTTGTCTATTCTAGTCTTATATTGTGATTCATGGTCCTTTTACTAATTTATTCCTTCTTAAATACTCATTTATTCTTTTCCCCCTTCATGGAATTAAAGCATTTAATGTACCTATTTGTAGTTCCATTATTTTATCAATTTATTCTTTATTCCCTTGTAGAACTTAATTCCTGTCCTTTTTTTCCAATTGTTTTCACACTTAAAAATAACAATTTCTACACATGTTTGAGAAGTGTTATCTTATAGTATGAATTTACTTGTGTTTCTACTTGGGTGGTTCTTCCTCATGATCATTTCCATTTGTCTTAAAATCTCCCTTCTGGGTCCATGCTCTCCTACTTTTCTGGATGTTAGTCAATGGCACAGTTCTGATCCCCCTTTTCCTAATTCAGAATGAGTGGTCTCAGCCCCACATCTCTGTAAAATATTTACATTGTAATATACCCTTTTCTCATAGAATCTCTTGCCACATGGCAGCATTCTTCAGTGGAATCATCTTCTGCCATGGATAAGAGATTTCCCCCTCTCTTTCTCCCTGCTTCTATCCCTTTACCTCCTGACACATTCTGCTATGGGCCCTCTTCTTCCTAAAAGGCTATAACAGTGATAGCGAACCTATGGCACAGGTGCCAAAGATGGCACTCAAATCACTCTCTGTGAGCACTCTTCCACACTCTCTCCCCACCACTCCATTCTCAGAGTTCATTACTAGAAAGGCAGAGAGTCTCAGGCAGAGTTGCTCCCTTCCACATCTCCACCACTCCTGATGACATTTATTCACATCACCTGTCCCTCTGCTCAGCAGCACAATAGGAGTGATTTCTCCCACCCCTATGTGGGGTAAGGTCAGGTTGGGGGGTACCTAGCATTTCTGGGGGGAGGAACATAGCATGTAGTCTGAGGGCTGCAGCATGACACTTGGTCTAGGGGTTGGGGTGGGGGTGGGGCCAGGCACTCTGTCTCTTAAAGGTTCACTCACCATCATGGGGCTATAAGAATTGTTTTCCCTTCATTGTCACTTATTGTCTTGATGAGAAAATAGCACCCATTCTTCTTTCTTGTTTCTTTCTTTTCCACATTAATTTACTCTCCAATTTTTTTCAGTTTAGTCACACGAAACAATTATTAACCTATAGACAGTGTTGCAAGATTTAATTCATTATGCTTTAGGCCTATTCTCTACCATCACTTCTTATTTTTTTTTCACTTTCCTCTATCTTTTTTTTCCTTTAGAAAGTAATCAGATTTTCTATTATTATGTTGTTGTTATTTTGTTTCTAATCTCATAGATCTCCTTATTTTAATTTTTGGTTTTATTTTCTATAGTAATTTATTTTGTTTTCTGTGTCTTTGTAGGTTACTGTATTCTTTTAAATTTCTCACATTTCTATTCTCATATATTAGCAAATCAAATAATTTGTTCATGTCAGGGTTTGTTTATAGGAATGCCTGAAAATCCTGTTATTGACTGTCCACCTTTTTAAAAAAAATTATTAGGCTTCACAAATTAAAAATCCCCAGATGAAAACTAAATTAGAAATACTAAAAATCAAGGAAGAAATTAATAAAATCAAAAGTAAAAGAACTATTGAATTAATAAATAAGACTAGAAGCTGGTATTTTGAAAAAA
>NW_025383034.1:0-1095 GCF_016433145.1 Gracilinanus agilis | reverse complement strand
GTAAGGCAGTCCTACTCCTCTTCCCAGTAGATTTATTATTCCACTCTCTAGTGGCTTATCTAGAAATTTTCTCCTATGCTCAAACCTCCTACAAAATTCCTCCCTACCCTTTTAGCTGAGGACTTTGCCTCATATTTTTCTGAAAAAAATAGAGACCATTTGCAAAGACCATTCTTTTGTTCACTCCTCTCCATCTCATATCCTTCTATTATCATTTCCTACTGTCACTTCGACTCCACTCTTGGATGGTGATGTAGCCCTTCTGCTTACCAAAGAAAATCATCTCCATTTACTCTTAATCCCCTCCCTTCCTGCCTTCTCCAGCAGATCCCTCCTTCCTCCTCCTTCTGCCTTTCCCATTTCCTCTCCTTTCTTCCCATAATACCTATTTCCCTTTCTCTCTCTCTCTCTCTCTCTCTCTCTCTCTCTCTCTCTCTCTCTCTNTCTCTCTCTCTCTCTCTCTCTCTCTCTCTCTCTCTCTCTCTCTCTCTCTCTCTCTCTCTGTCTCTCTCTTTCTCTCTCTCTTTCTCTCTGTTTCTCACTCTTTTTCTCTCTCTTTTTCTCTCTCTCTCTCCCCACCCCTCTCTCTTTTCCTTTTTTCTCTCCCTTTTTATAAATCTTTCTCTGTCTCTGTTTCTCAGTCTCTGTCTTTGTCTCTTTGTCTCCAGTAGATAATGAGAGAATGATAATGAGGAAGAGGAAGATACAATTATATTTCATAGTTAAAATATGACTAATGACTTAGGAGAAAGCACTTTTCCCTCAGTGATGAAATTAGAAGGCAGTTTCAATAGGGCTAAGTGAGAGAAGAGAATATGGAGGCAACTTTTTAAAGTTTAGCAGAGGGGAAGAGATACTTAGCATGATATCTGGTCAATATTGTAGGATCTACTAAAGGTTTTTTTAAAGAAGGTTGAGACTTAAATGTGTTTTTAGGCATCAGGTGAAGCATGTGATATTTTGGCTTTTTCTTTGTATTTTCAGTGCCCATTAATTAATCCTGGTTAGATTGAGTAGAGCCATCTATGAGGGGATTTATATGATCTAAGGAGGAGTTTGTATTTTATTCTAAAGTTAACATAGAGCAATTGGAGC
>NW_025383033.1:0-1979 GCF_016433145.1 Gracilinanus agilis | reverse complement strand
CTTCCTTCCTTTCTTTCTTCCTTCCTTCCATGAAATAATAATCTTTAAAGAATTTCAGGGATACTTTTTGAAACCAATGAAGACACCTTCAGGTGGGGGTTCTCAACACAAGGTTCATGGACAAGGAGTCTTTGAAAACACTTCAGGAGTCCATGAACTTGGATAGGGAAACAAAACAAATCTTTATTTTTGCTGATCTCTAACTGAATACTTAGCATTTTCTTCAATTGTGAATGTAGGAACCAAACTTTATCCTAAGAAGGGATTTATAGGCTTCAACAGTATGCAAAACATATAAAAAGTGTTATGAACTCCTGCCCTAGAGTGTTGAACAAACAGGGTAAGAAATCCTTATGCTCTTCCCAGTCTATTAAAATAATATGACCTTTGCCTTGTAGAAGTAGAGAACTTTTGTGTATATTGTTTTTTTGGCTCTATTGTGAGAGGTTCTATGGGTGTGAAACTTTGCATATACTTATGTCAGATTTTTTTGGTGGATAGAATGGTTTTGCTGAATTTTTGTTTTCTTCTTCTGTTAAAAGCAAAAACAAGCCAAACTTTTGTTATAAGGCATAGCAATTTGAGAATGGGAACAGGGAGGGACACAGAGAAAATCTTGGTTTTGGAGAAACAGAAGTTAGCAATAACAATCTATTTGTTAAAAATGAAAATGACAAGTAGATCAAAACATACAGATGATGAAATGACAAAAAACTGGGGCCTTTTTGTCTGTGAGAGTTATGATAACTTGTTTGCTTTGAATATATTCTGAACTTAAGAATTATAGAGAGCTGGAAGGAACCTCAGAGATAATCTAATCCAACCTATTCATTTTATGTGTAAGGAAACTGAGGCTAGGAAACATCCTTATGTTTATATTTCCTTAGGGTAGCATTGGGAAATGTGGATGAGCCCATAGAAAATTTGCTGGACCACAGATTTTTTTTGAGATGAGTTCTGTCACCCTTGAAGTTGAAGTGAGCTTGTTAGAGGGAATCCAGATGCCTTGTATGTGAATAAACAGTTGTAGATGGACCTTTAATGAGCCAGTTGCCTGAGATTGGGGTAAATTATGCCTGTATATGTATATGCACATGTATACTATTGGTTGTTGGGAGAAAGAAAGTTTGTCATGGGTATATGCAGACATAATCTTTTTTTTATAATTGTATAATTTTTATCTGAAAATTTTTATTTATTTAATTAATTACGAATATTTTTCCATGGTTACATGATTTATGTTCTTTCCCTCCCCTCCTCCTGCCCCCCTCTCATAGCCAATGAGCAATTCCACTGGGTTTTACGTGTGTCATTGATCAAGACATATTTCCATATTATTAATATTATGCAGACATAATCTTAAGCAGTGAGTTTACTGTTCTAAGCCATATCAAAAAGAATAAAGCCAAGGTTTGAAGTTTATACCTTAGAATTTAGCCTGATTACTTTTGCTGAGTACTGGAAGTTTCTTGGAATGTTCCCTCACTTGGGAGATAGTATCAGCCAACACTCCCCTTGGATGTGGCCAGATTTGATGCCAAGGCAGTTTCCAGGACAGGGAGTCCCTTGTAAAGTAGAACATTTATAAAACACCAAGTGGGAGGATCCTGTTCAGACCTGCCATTCTGTTATTTTCCAAGGGGTAGCTAAGTTGGCCTCAATTCAGTCTGTCACCCTGAGATAACACGGGAATCATGTGATATACTCAACTAGTCTAGAATCAGAATTTTTTTCTTTGTAAGAAGTGCATCTGTGAGGCATGTTTTCTTGAAGATCCACACTATTTCCCTGGCTCAGTGGATTGTCTCCATCAGGGAGCACCTGATAGAATTGGATAAAGAGAGTCTCAACAACAAACTAGATTTCATGGTACAATTCTTTCAACTTGATAATATTGTGGTGTCAGCCTAAGCTCTATGTCCTGACTAGAATGAGTCTAAAATAGGCATACTTAAAGTTAGCCCCATTGTTATCTGGAA
>NW_025383032.1:0-9093 GCF_016433145.1 Gracilinanus agilis | reverse complement strand
TGCACAGTATATTATAATATGATAATATAATATACAATATAATATATTATAATAGCATAATATGATAATATAATATATAACATAGTGTATTATGTTATAATGTATAACATGATTTAGTGACATATAATATAGTATATGTCACAATATACAATATAGTATATTGTATGTTATAATATATAACGTGATATATTAATATATAATATATAGCACAACATATGATATATTATATAATATAGTATATTATGTTATAATCTATAACATGATGTATTAATACATTAGAATACACAATACAACATAATGTAATATACAATAGAATATATGTTATATATATAAAGCAGTATATAAATATAATATATAGCATAGCATATAATATATAATATATTATGCTATATATAAAAGGATGTATTAATGTATTATAATATACAGTATAACATATAATGTAATATACAATATAGTGTATTATGTTATATATAAATAGTATATCAATATATTATAATATATAGCACAACATATAATATGATAATATACAACAGTATATTATCACATAGTATATAATACCATATATTATATTATAACACAATATATTATAATTAATAATATATAACATAATATGATGATAATAATAATAATGATGATGATGATCGTTGTATTTAAATTAGTGTACTTGAAGGTAGACCTTAGTTTGAATCTTGCCTGAGTTCCTAGTGTTGTGACCCAGAACCAATCACTTAGCTCTTTCAAAATTTCAGTTTTCTCATCTGTTCAATGAGGAAAATAACAGCCCTTACTTCTCAGGATTGTTATGAGGCTTCAGTAACACGATATATGTACACTGCTTTGCAAAATTTAAAGTATTATATAAATGTGAACTCTTTATTATTATTCTATAGGACTCCAAGAATTAAAAAATGCTTTCCTCACCAGGACCCTGTAATTATCATTCTGATTGTGATCTCCATTTTATGGAAGAGACCTAAGATCCCAGAGAGACCATTCCTGTAGAGGCAACCACCTGGTGTCTAATCCCCAGGATTTACACACACACACACACACACACACACACACACACACACACACACACACACACCANACACACACACACACACACACACACACACACACACACACACACACACACACCATTGCCACTAGCTAGATCCCTGAGAATTTCTAATCTGTAAATTTATGCAAGTTATTTAATAATAATAAGAATGATGATGATAGATGACATTTATACAACTTGAAGGTTTTCAGAATGCTTACATATGATCTCATTTGTTCCTCACATAAGATAGTTATAGCAGGGATTATCTGCATTTTACAGAAAAAAAAACTGACAGAAATGGAAAGTAATTTATTCAAGTTCACACACCAAGTTTCTGCAGTGGGATTTGGACCCAGGTCTTTCCCTACTTTAGGTTCAGTTCTCTTTGTAATATATTATGGATTTGGATTTGATTTTTTTCCTAGCTCTGAACCCTCCATTCCCCTCTCCCTCTCTACCTTGGTACTGAGGACTCCACAGAAACCAATACATTGAGTAATCTCTAGAGCAATAAATTTTCCAGTGTTCCTTTTTGGGAGCTACCTCTGAGAACTTCACAGCTGATCAGAGAGATCAGCTCCTTAGCTCCTCATCTTGGAAGTACCTCTGTCCTTCTGGTATCCCATCCACTCCCCCATCCCCACCACCAGCACCGCCATTACATCCTCTGAACTCTAAGCTCTGGCTCCCTAACAGTATGTCTCCATCTCCATTCCATTCCACAGGCTCCTGTCCCTCTGGGAAATTCAGTGCCCTGATCTGGGTGGGGGCCCTGGACCAGCCCCCCCTGAAGCTGATCCAGGAGGTGGCAGGCTCCCAGCACTGTGCCCAGGTCTGCCTCTTCCCCAATTGGGCCCATGGAGGGTGGGGGGGAAGAACTTGAAAGGAGAAAGGGGAGGATGTGGTTCCCTCAGAGTAGAGAACTAGAACAGGTCAGCTTCTTTCCTCCACCCTTCATTCTGAGCCTGTTTTTTCCCATCTATAAAACAGGAAGACTAACCCTTGCTTCTCACTGAGGGAAAAGAGGCAGAGAATGAGTTTGCATTAGATGGCCCCTTTTAGCCCTGATAGTCGATGTTTTTTGTTATAAGATCCCTTTCAACTCCAACATTATCTAAGTCTCTCTCAACTGCAACTGTTCTAGATATGCTCTAGTGCCGATCGCTTATCATTGAGGTTCCTCTCAGTCTCAGCAGTTCATGTTCTAGATCCATTCTTGCTATCATGTTTTATGGTCTAGGTCTGCTTTTAATGCCAGCATTCCATGTTCTAGAGCTGGACTAGCCCCACTGTTTTGTGATCCAAATCCCTCTTGTCTCCAACATTCCATGTTCTAGATCTGGTCTAACCCCAGTGTTTTATGATCTAGGTTTCTCTCATCTCTAACATTCCATGCTCTAGATCCATTCCGGTTATCATGTTTTATAGTCTAGGTCCTTTGCAATGCCAACTTTCCCTGTTCTAGTACTGGTCTAGCTCCAGCGTTTTATTAAGTCTCTCTCAACGCCAACATTTTAATGTTCTGGTTCCACTCTGGCTATTGTGTTTTCTAGTCCGGGGCATTCTCCATGCCAACATTCTGCGTTCTAGACCTGGTTTGGCTCCAATATGTTATGATCTATTCCTTTCAACTCCTATACTCCATATTCTATCATTTCTTCTGGCACTAACATTCTACATTCCAAAGTCTCTTCCAGTTCTAATATGTGGGTTTCTGTTACTTTAGAAGAAAATGATGATACAAAAATATAATTGTTAATGGCAACTGGGAGAGGAGAAGTTAAAGACAGAGACAAAGTAAATGGTGGAGATGAGAGTTGTTGTTTATTAGGTTCAGGTGCTTCCAGATGCCGTGTCATCAAATTTCTAGTTAGTTACAGACTTGACCAGTGGGCAGAGAGCTACTGTTATGAGTCAACAACTCACTCATTACAGAATAATAATAATAATAATAACAATAATAACAACATCCCCTTCTCATCTTCCTTCCCTATCCCTGGGAGAGGTTTTGAGCTCTCCCTGCCCCACTCTTAGTTCTTTTTCCTCCCTCTGTTCTCTCATAGATACTGGTTCTCTGGAGCAGTGACAGTCCCCCTCCACCTCAGGGGAAGTGGCCCCAGACTACCATGCCTCTGATGGTCATTGAAGGGAAAAAGAAGGTAAGGGGAAGATGGAGGATGAAAGAAGGTAGAAGAGGGACCCTCCTTCCAATTCCTATCTCAACCAGTTTGTTCATTTATTTATTTGACACCTATTAAGTGCCTCAGGAAGGGAATAAGAATTTAGATAGCACCTACTGTGTGCCAAGTACTCTGTTTATTGAGTAGGAAGAGCTGACAGGACCAGACCTTTGATTTAGAAAGATCCTTTGGGGACAGCTAGAGAGCACAATGGCTAGAGTACCAGGTCTGGAGTTAGGAAGATCTGGATTCAAACCTGGCCTCAGACACTTTCCAGCTGTGTGACCCTGGGCAAGTCACTTAACCCAAATTGCCTAGCCTTTGCCACTCTTCTATCTTAGAATTCATCCTGATGGAAGGTAAGAGTTTTTTTTTTAATTTTTAATTTTTTAAAGAAAGATCCCCTGGATAGCTGAGAGAGGACTGAAATGAGGAGAAACATGAAGGAAGGAGGCTAGCCACCAGTTTGATAGGAAATTAATTAGTCTATGGAATCTTGATAAATTAAGACAAATACACCAAGTGTTCTCTGGACCTGAACCTGGCATGCCCTTGGGCCCAAAGAAAGGAGACAGCAGAAGAAATAGGGTGGTGGGATTAATGAAGTCGAAGGGCTTGGGCACAAAGATTGTCTGAATTCTGTGATGGCAGATGGGAAAGAGGACCATCCTGGGAGATGTGGACAGCACAAACCAGTAGAAAGGGCATTGTTCTGGCTGTGGTTCCAGCCTCAGCTCTGATATTAACTGTGTGACCTCAGACAAATCCCTTAACCTCTCTAGACCTCCGTAGCCTCATCTGTGTATAGCTTGAAGGAGTTGGACTAGTTCTAGGAGGTTGTATATTGCTATGGAAAGAACATTAGATTTGGAATCTGAAGATCTGGGTTTAAATCCCATCTTAGATGCTTACTTCCTACCTGATCTTGTACAAATCATTTCATTTCCCTGGATCTCCATTTCTCCATCTGTAAAATGAGGAGATTGGACTTAATGTGCCTGAGATCCCTTCCAGCTCTAAATCTGTGATCTTCCAATGTGTGATCCTAGAAAGTACCTTTCAGAATTTGTCCAAGGGGTTCTAGCAGGCAGAAAAAGTGGAGGGTTGAGGGAAGAAAGGTAATCAGAAAGGGTTGGGACCAAGAAAAGGTATTTTATTTTTATTTCTAAATATTTTTCCATGTTTACATGATACATTTTTCCCCTCCCCTCTTCCCTGCCCCTTCCCAGTGCTGACAAGCAATTCCTCTGGGTTGTACAAATGTTATCACTTGATATCTATTTCCATATTATTCATTTTTGCTATAAGGCAATCTTTTAAAGCCTAAACCCCAAATCACATCCCCATATATACATGTGATAAGTGATATAATATGTTTTTCTTTTGCATTTCTACTCCCACAGTTCTTTCTCTTAATGTTTTTAGAATTTGGGAAAAGTCAGTGGAATTGTGCATTGGCTACGGGAGATGGGTAGGAAGAGGGGAGAGAAAGAACATGAATCATATATTTGGAAACATTTTCTTAATTAATCAATTAAATAAAATTTTAAAAAAGAATTTGAGGAAAGTATTTTTTTTTAAATCTTTACCTTCCAGCTTGGATTGCAAGGCAGAATAGTGGTAAGGGCTAGGCAATGGGGGTTCAATGACTTGCCCAGGGTCATATGAGTAGAAAGAGTCTAAGTCCAGATTTAAACCCAGGATCTCCTGTCTCTAGGCCTGGCTCTAAATCCACTGAGCCACCCAGCTGCCCCTGAGGGAGTGGTATTGCTAAGAGGGGAATTCCTACCCCTACCTCTTCTCACAGGGAAGTAACTCCTATTTTCCTCCTGCTACAGAAGAGCGACCGCTTCTTCCCTTACAGTGCCATCAGCACTGATGCCATCCTCAGCCTGGATGCTCACAGCAGCCTTTCAACCACTGAGGTGAGGTCTGGGGGAGGCCAGTGGGTTCCAGGTATCATGTTCAACCCCATCATGGTCAATGATGCTGGGGGACTGAAAAAATCCTAGAGAATAGAGGCTGTGTACTGGAGAGGGAAGAGCACTGGACTGAGAATCTGGAGACCTGTGTTCTAGTCCCAGACTAGCCACTGAGCCACTGAGTGACCAGAAGCGAGTCTCTTTACTTATTTATTTTAATTGAAGTCATTCACAGATATCTCAACCCCTCCTTCCCCTCCTTACACCCCAGAAGGCATCACCCCCAAAAAAGAAATCATAGATAAATTATATCTTTTATGTTTCTGTTTTTAAATTCTCTCTCTGGAGGTAGGCATTCACAAGTCATTCTTCGAATATTAATTCTGTAGCTTCTACTCCATTATTTCATGTAGGTCTTTCCAAGTTGCTTATTCCCCCACGTATGTATGTATGTATGTATGTATGTATCTATCTATCTATCTATCTATCTATCTATCTATCTATCTATCTATCTATTTTTTATTTATTCAGTCTTGCCCTCCCCTCCCCACACCATCAAAGGCATCATCCAACAAAATATATAATTATGTCTTTCATGTTTCCACTTCTCAGTTCATTTTCTAAATATTCACTAGTATTCTTCAGATGTTAAATCTGTAGCTGTATATAGTGTTCTCTTGGCTCTACCAGTTTCATTCTTCATTATCTCGTATAATTCCTTCCAGGTTTTTTAAAATTAATCTGTTCATCATTTCTTACAAAGCAGTAGTATTTTCTCAAAATCATATACAACAAGTTTTTTGTCCATTCACCAATTGATGGATACCCTGCTGACTTCCAGTTCTTTGTCACCACAAAGAGAGCTGCTATAAATATTTTGGAAGATATAGATTCTTTTCCTTTTTCCTTGATCTCCTTGGGAGACCCAGCAATACTATTGATATTTTTGCTGGGTCTAAGGGTAGACAGAGTTTTATAGCTTTTGGGACATAATTCCAAATTGCTCTCCAAAGTGGTTGGATCAGTTCACAGTTCTACCAACAATGTATTATGTCCCCACTTTTCCATATTCTCCTCCAACATTTGTCATTTTGCTCTTTTATCATTTTAGCTAATCTGATAAATATGGGATATATCAGAATTGCTTAGATTTGCATTTCTCTAATAAGTAGTGATTTAGAACACATTTTCATATACCTATATCTGGTTTTGATTTTTTCATCCATGTCTGCTCATATCTTTTGACCATTTATCAATTGGGGGATAGCTCTTATTCTTATAAATTTGACCAAGTTCTCTATATATTTTAGATATGATACCTCTATCCAAAAAACTATCTATAAAATCCACCCTCCCCCCATTTTGTGCTTTCCTTTTAGTCTTGGCTACACTAGTTTTATTTTGTACAAAATCTTTTTAATTTAAGTTATCAAATTTATCCTTCTTATATCTCATAATGTTCTCCATCTTTTGTTTACTCATAAATTCCTCTTCTTTCCATAAGTCTGATAGATATGTTCCCTATTCTTCTAATTTGCTTATTTCTCTTTTTATGTCTAAATCATGTATCTATTTTGATCTTATCTCAGTGAATGATATAAGCTATTGGTCCATACCTAATTTCTGCCAAACTACTTTCCAATTGTCCTAGCAATTTTTAAACAGAATAGTGAGTTCTTATTCTTAAAACTTAGATCTATACTGTCAAATACAATGTTACTATAATCTTTCTATGTTTGTTGTATGTCTGTTTTGTTTGACTGGCTATCTTCCTATTTCTTAGTCAATACTTGATAGTTTTAATAATTACTGCTTTATAATACAGTTTAAAATCTGGTACTGCTAGACTCCCTTCCTTAATGTATTTTTAATTAATTCATTTGATATTCTTGTTCTTTTGTTCATCCAAATGAATTTTGTTACTCTTTTTCTAGCTCAATAAAATAATTTTTTTGATAATGTAATTGAGATAGCATTGAATAAGTAGGTTAGTTTAGGTAGGATTGTCATTTTAATTTTATTGGTTCTGCCCACCCATAATACTTCTCCAATTATTTAAATTTGACTTTATTTGTATAAAAAAAGTATTTGATAATTATGTTCATGTAGTTCCTGGGTTTGTTTTGGCAGGTATACTTCTAGGTGTTTTATTCTCTCTGTGGTTATT
This sequence comes from Gracilinanus agilis, assembly GCF_016433145.1. Classification (NCBI taxonomy): domain Eukaryota; kingdom Metazoa; phylum Chordata; class Mammalia; order Didelphimorphia; family Didelphidae; genus Gracilinanus; species Gracilinanus agilis. The sequence goes on along the minus strand of NW_025383032.1, from coordinate 1,779 downwards.
TTAAATGGGGCTATCTCTTACTATCTCTTTCAGGGCTTTGTTAGTGATATATCAAAATGTTGATGATTATGGTTTATTTTATATCCTACTACTTTGCTAAAATTATCATTTCCACTAACTTTTTAGCTGAGCCTCTAGGATTTTCCACATATTTTGTCATGTTGTCTGCAAAAAGAGATAGTTTTATGACCTCTTTGCCCATTCTGATTCCTTCAGTTTCTCTTTCTTCTCTTATTGCTATTGCTTGCATTTCTAATACTATATTAAATAATACTGGTGATAATGGACATTCTAGTTTCATTCCTGATCTTATTGGAAGGCTTCTAGCTTATCCTTGTTAACAAATACTACTTTGCTGATGGTGTGACGGTCTCTATTATAAGGCTCCTTCTGCTCTACTATTATATTTTAAGTTTCCTTTTAGGGCTCACAAATAACTTCTGGTTTAGGAGGACCTAAAGAAGTCATATCATCCATACCTCTACTTTCATCACTTTCCCTGATAAACAACCAGCTTCCTCATTTAAAGATCTCCAGAAAACGGGGCAGCTGGGTAGCTCAGTGGATTGAGAGCCAAGCCTAGAGATGGGAGGTTCTAGGTTCAAATCTGGCCTCAGACACTTCCTAGCTGTGTGACCCTGGGCAAGTCACTTGACCCCCATTGCCCACCCTTACCACTCTTCCACCAAGGAACCAATACACAGAAGTTAAGGGTTAAAAAAAAAATCTCCAGAAAAGGAGCTTCTGGATCCTCTCTCAGTAAAACATTTTGCTTCTAGATGTACATAGTTGCTCCTTTGTTGTCTCCCCCATTAGATTGTGAGCTCCTTGAAAGAAGGGACTATTTTCTGCTTTTCTTTGTACCCACAGAATTTAGCACATGCCTGACATATAACTGGGGCTTTCATAAATACTTGTGTTTATTTATTTAATTAATTAAGAATCTTTTTTCATGGTTCCAGGATTCATGTTCTTTCCCTCCCCTCTTCCCATCCCCTCTCCCATAGCCAATGAGCAGTTCCACTGGGTTTTACATGTGTCATTGATCAAGACCCATTTCCATATTATTAATATCATAAATACTTGTTGATTTGACTTGGTGTTAATGGTTCTGAAATTTCTTTCAGAAATCTAATCTGAATTTTCCACATTTCTTGCTACCTGCTTGACATCTCATAGGGGGCGCCCACTGGGGAAATCCTTTTAAGAGTCTCCTTACAATTCCTCCAACAGGTGGACTTTGCCTTTGTTGTGTGGCAGAGCTTTCCAGAACGCATTGTCGGTTTCCAGACCCAGAGCCACTTCTGGGATGAAACTAAAGGCTCTTGGGGCTACACAGACCAGAGGCCCAATGAGTTCTCAATGGTCCTCTTGACTGCTGCTTTCTACCACAGGTACGGCTTCAGGAGGCAACAGGTCTGTGGAACCTCCACCGAGAATGCAGTAGGGCATTAAAGTGGGACCTGATAAAGTCTAACTAAAGAATTCCCTCATTATAGCATTTGGAGCTAGAAAGGATTTAAAAGGTCCAAATACTAGCAAACAGAGTGGCAGAGCTGGAAAGAGATCTTAGAAGTCACCTAGTCTAATTTTCTCATTTTATAGATGAGCAAGCTGAGGCTAGTGAGGTAAAGAGACTTAGCCAAGGTCCTAGAGTTAGAAGTGTTAAAGCTGGCATTTGAACCTAGATCTTCTAACCTAAGTGACAGGACTAATGGAGAATAAGGTGGGAGAGGGAGGGAGAGAGAAGAAGGGAGGGAGGGAGAGAGAGAGAGAGAG
>NW_025383031.1:0-1343 GCF_016433145.1 Gracilinanus agilis | reverse complement strand
GAGGTCTGCAGCCTTTCTGCTTTTATGCCACCATCTTCCCAGAATTTCTTTAACTTTAACCAGATAGAACTCTTGCTTAAGGACTGGCGTAGCTCACTTTTGGAAATAAAGCATTTGCTTTGGACAAGCAAGTAGAATGTAAGCTCGCTGAGGGCAGGGATTGTCTCATCTTTGTCTTCATGTCCTGAGCACCTAGCACTGTTCCTGACATAGAAGTGCTTAATGAATGTTTGCCAAATAGAATTAAAATGAAAACGTGTCTTTTGTTGGTACTAGAGAACATCATCTCCTTAGTATCATTCCCCTACTGCCAGAGAACAATGGTTTGGGGCTCTGTATAGAGGACACTGTGCAAAGGCCCAAGATATTCATGCATGTCAAGAGCCATAGCATAACTGACCTCTGAGTCTCCACTCCTATGTGGCTGATTGATGTAGCAAGAGAGCAAAAAGGTTGTTCTTGGTACAGGGAAAGAGCACTGATTTGAAAACAAGAGGGCTCTGTAAAAATACAAAATTTGAATCACTATCACCTGTGTAACCTAGTATATGACACTTAGCCTCCTTGGCCCTCAGTTTCCCTATTTGTAGAAAAGAGGAAGTTGACATGGATGGTCATTGCAGTCCTTTCAAGGTCTCTATTCTCTTATGTTGATCTTAGACATGTCATGTCTCTTCCTTGGGTCTCAGTTTCCCCCTTCTATAAAATGAAGTAGCTGGCTAGTTCTACAACACAAAAGTGTAAAGATTAAAATCAATATACAATAAGTATTATATTTTATAAAGTTTATTAATAATAACTCAAGGAAAAAAAAACTAGTTATTCCAGTCCCTGTCTCTGGGGGTGGGGTATCGTGGGAAGAGAGCAAGAGGCAGAGTTTCAGAACTTATAAACAAACAACATAAGCATGCAAGGTGGGGGTGAAGGAGGAAATGGATTCTGCGAGATGGAGGAATTCTGGGGAATGTAGTTCCAAATGTACAAAATCTCCACTTATTCAAAAGACTAGCTGGTTTCTTAGGGGCCTTCTTTCACCTCAGTGACCTTGAACTCAGTTTCGTTTTCTGCAAAAATAAGTTAAAGAGTAGATTGGATGAAGTTAGGTGGTTCATTGGATTGTGTAATGAAGTAATTTGGGGACTAGAATAGAAATTTATGATGAGTAAGAAGTGCATAGGGATGGGTGCTTGGCTGTCAGCTTGGAAAATTCTGTATTGGAATACAGCCAGGGGAGGAGTGAACTGTCAGTGCTGGTGTGAGAGGGGTTTGGAGTAGAAGTCCAGCCAGCAGTGACTTCATAAGCTTGGGATCTTTGGGATCAGAGACTCTTAAAGACAACATCT
>NW_025383030.1:0-13987 GCF_016433145.1 Gracilinanus agilis | reverse complement strand
CCACATTGGAACCCAGACCCTCCCCACTGCAGGCCTGGCACTGTCCCTAGCAGCCCAGGTGGGGCTCCCATTGCCAGAGGGCAGTCCTCCCTGTGGGGAAGGCCCTCCTCCTCCCCTCAGACCCCCATCCCTGACTGCAGGACCCTCCTGGTGCTCTGCTGACTCCTGGCCTCTCTTCCTCTTCCTGCCAGCCTCCATTCAGCCCCTGAGGTGACTTTCCTCTGGGCCAGGCTCCCTCTACAAGGAATCCCTCATGATGCTCTTTGGCACTCCCAGCCCTAAAGGCCCATCTCCCTCCTATCCTGCTACACCCTCTGCCCTGGGCCACACCAGCCTCCTGGGGGGGGGGGGGTCCATGAACAGCACCTCCAGGTCCTGGCCAGGAGCACCTTCTCTGGCTGTCCCCCAGGGCAGCTGACAGGCTCTTCCTTCCCAGCGCTGACCACTGCCCTGTAATAGAGCTTGAAAAAAAATTTACTTTATGGCTCCTGCAGGAAGAGCCATATCTGGTGCTCAAAAGAGCCAGATATGGCTTGAGAGCCATACATTGCCAACCCCTGCCCTAGAGAGAGCAACAGTGTAGGTCCGGCCTGCTTAGCCAGGCTGAAGAGCTATTAGTGAGCCTCTCTCAAAGGACAGTTTTTAGGCAGTTTATAGGTTGATGTAAGAAGTTTTAGGTAGCACTGTTAGTTAAATCTATCTTTCGATCTTTACTATTTTTGCTCAATTAAAACAAAAATTTGTTAAACTGCTCTCCTATCTTTGTCAAGTCCTACTTTTAACCCTACACCAGAATAGAGCTCGCCCAAGGGGCGCGGGAGCAGGAGCTTGGGGGGCCCAGAGGCTGGGAGGCAGGACTGCTGTGTCCTTACAGGGTGTGGTAAAGCTGCAGCCAGTACTGGCCCTCTGGACACCCCATCTGGGCAGGACGTTTTAGCAGGAAAAAAAAGATCCCAAAGAGGAAGCAGAAGGCCACAGCCGACCCCTCTCAGAGACTGGAGCAGCCACAGGGATACATTGTATCCCGCAGAAAATTCGCAACGCTGGGCTGCCCGTCTGTTTCCGTTCCAGCCCCACGTTCTTTGTGGACCCAGCCAGCCCCGCCCAACTACAGACTCCCAGGACATGGGGGGAGGGGCTCCTCTGCTCCATGGAAATTTGCCTTAAAGGAACTTCCAGACCTCCTCTAGTTCCATATTCAATAAGTCATGCAGCACTTATTAAGCTCTCTCAGTAGGAGTGATAGAGACACTCAAGTCTTAATTACTCTTTGGTTTTTTTAGTTTTTCTTATTGTATGAATCTAGATTTGATGGAACTGTCTTGAAATAAATTATAATGTAGTAAGACTTCAATTCACTTCTGTTTTCCTATTAGGATAATTATATTTCACCTTTCATGTGTGTGTGAAACCCTATACTCACTTTTATGATTATAACAGTATTAACTTTCATGATTATTCTTATAACACAAGCATTAGTTTTGAGTGCATAGTCAAATAATATAGTTTCTTCATAATAATTATAAACATTAGCTAAGATAATAGCTAATATAGTTTGGGGTACTATCAAAACTTGTTTACATTCTAACCATATGCCTATAACCCAGGAGATTCCATAAATCCTACCATACCCTTCTTGGGACTATAACAAGATGGTCAGACAAAAAGAGGAAGGATGGTCTTGTTTGTAGAATAAGTCATACAGGAGGTGAAAGGCTATTCGTTTTCACTATCAGTTAACCAAAACTGCTGACTTCTACTATTCCACCATAATCATTAGTGAAAACACCAAGATCCTGAGTACTGCAAAGTTACCAGCCATAGTGACCTTTTTTACACTTACCAAATTCTCACTTATGTCATTAATTAAGGTGCCCATATGAATGATTTTGCATCCATTCTATTTTCATGACAGTATTTTCTGTCACTGTGTCATGAGATTTCTTGTACATAAAAATGGTTACCTCCTAAGGCTCAGGGTCTCTGCTCTTGATTTGACCAGGGTCTGGCTTTATTGGGAGTTTGGCCTCCTCCCAAAAAACCTATTTAGCTTGGAGTTCTGTGCTGGTGTGATAACTTTTTTTTTTTTTTTAATTTTAAACCCTTAACTTCTGTGTATTGACTTATAGGTGGAAGAGTGGTAAGGGTGGGCAATGGGGGTCAAGTGACTTGCCCAGGGTCACACAGCTGGGAAGTGTCTGAGGCCGGATAAATCCACTGAGCTACCCAGCTGCCCCCGGTGTGATAAATTTTTGCCACATATGTAGCACAGATCTTAATACAAAAAAGGGCTTAAGATTTGATGTGTAAGTGATGGGTTTAAAAACTGTAGAACTAAGTATAATTGTATCATTTATGTTACACTGGCCTCTGAAGGCAATCAGTCCAGAGTGTCAAGATGAGAGATGCATGGTGATTTTCTATGTAAGATAATTATTTTGATACTGCATTCAACTGAAAAGAAAGCATTGGAATGTCAACAAAATTTCATTTTATATTTGAAATCTACAATATCATTTGTTACCTTTTAATTTTTGCTTCATAGGAATTTTTGGGAAAAGCTTACATAGAAAATGGTGCTAATTATAAATGATTTCTATAGAGCAAAGTCATTGTTCCCTTAGTAAATTAACTCCTCTTTAGATCTAGATGCCAGGAATTGATGAATTAAGGAATTCATGAATAGGGTTAGAATATTTTAAAAACTGAAGTACTTATTGATCTGAAAGGTAAACTATTCTATGCTCCCTTAATTTGCTTCTGGGATTTCAGTTTAAGTCTAAATCATATGCCCATTTAGACTGAATCTTAGGAGAGATTATGACAGTAAAGGGAACAGTTTGATTTTGAGCAAGCTGAGAGTTCAGTGTGAATCTCCGTGCTTTCTGTGATGAATAGCATAAAAGGAAAAATTATGAGAGTGGCCCTAAATTAATTTTATCTTTTCTAAGTTAGTAGGGGGGAAAGATGTGAAAATAGAGACATACTTTCCTCAATGCTCCAATTAGATTGCTACTCTGTGGCCACCATTAGGGCACTCTAGCCATGCTCACAGAGAAGTCCAGCCAGCAACAAAACTGAAAGAGATGACCTTTGATATCCAGTCTTGCCTCAGTTTATCAAACCTTTTCTCTCCCCCAATAACTCACAAATGTCATCTCAGGAGGCAACTGTGGCTTTCTATTTTGCCTGAGCCACCCAGGGGGCAATCCAGAGGGCAGTGCAGGAGACATCACCCTGCCCTTGTCTCATGATCTTAACTCTATTCCTATGTTTTTCTGCCTGCCATTCTATCCTCACTCAATGTTTTCCATCACAGAATCCTCACCACTGAGTCAAGTTCAGGTTCATGCCAGGTATCCTGCCCATGACAGGGGGAGGATAAACTTCATTCACATAATGACAAGACAGGAGCTGCACATGAAAATCTTTCAACATAGTTTGTATTCTTAAGGTTTCTCCCCAGTGTGCATTCTGATGTAGAGCAATTTTGGAGCTCAGAATGAATGTCTTTCCACATTGCTTGCATTCATAAGGTTTCTCAACAATATGTACACTTATGTACAGCAAGATGAGAGCTCTGACTGAATGACTTTCCACATTGATTGTATTGATAAGGTTTCTCCCCAGTGTGGACTCTCTGATGTACAACAAGACTAGAGTTATTTGTGAATGTCTTTCCACAATGTTTGCATTCATAAAGTTTCTCCCCAGTGTGGACTCTCTGATGTGTAGCAAGCGTGGAGTCTTTTGTGAATGTCTTTCCACACTGTTTGCATTCATAANTGTGTAGCAAGCGTGGAGTCTTTTGTGAATGTCTTTCCACACTGTTTGCATTCATAAGGTTTCTCCCCAGTGTGGACTCTCTGATGTACAACAAGACTAGAGTTATTTGTGAATGTTTTTCCACACTGCTTGCATTCATAAGGTTTCTCCCCAGTATGGACTCTCTGATGTGCAGCAAGATTAGAGCTATTTGTGAATGTCTTTCCGCACTGCTTGCATTCATAAGGTTTCTCCCCAGTGTGGACTCTCTGATGTATAGCAAGATGGGATCTCTGACTGAATCTCTTTCCACACTGCCTGCATTCATAAGGTTTCTCCCCAGTATGAACTCTCTGATGTGCAGCAAGATAGGAGCTCTGACTGAATCTCTTTCCACACTGCTTGCATTCATGAGGTTTCTCCCCAGTGTGGACTCTCTGATGTGCAGCAAGTGTGGAGTCCTTTGAGAATGTCTTTCCACACTGTTTGCATTCATAAGGTTTCTCCCCAGTGTGGACTCTCTCATGAACAGTAAGTTTGAAGCTCTGACTGAAAGTCTTTCTACAAAGCTTGCATTCATAAGGTTTCTCCCCAGTATGGACTCTCTGATGTGCGGCAAGATGGGAGCTCTGACTGAAAATCTTTCCACACTGCTTGCATTTATAAGGTTTCTCCCCAGTGTGGACTCTCTGATGTACAGTAATACTGGAGTTATTTGTGAATGTCTTTCCACAATGTTTGCATTCATAAGGTTTCTCCCCAGTGTGGAGTCTCTGATGTACAGCAAGACTGTAACACCTACTGAATGTCTTTCCACACTGCTTGCATTCATAAGGTTTCTCCCCAGTGTGGACTCTCTGATGTACAACAAGACTGTAACACCTACTGAATGTCTTTCCACACTGCTTGCATTCATAAGGTTTCTCCCCAGTGTGGACTCTCTGATGTACAACAAGACTGGAGTTATTTGTGAATGTCTTTCCACACTGATTGCATTCAAAAGGCTTATCTTCAGTGTGGACTCTCTGGTGTGCAGCAAGATGGGATCTCTGATTGAATGTCTTTCTATATTTCTTGCTTTCATAAGATTTCTCCTCAGTGTGGATTTTCTGATGTGCAGCAAGTCTGGAGCTCAGTCTGAATGTTTTTCCACATTGCCTGCATTCATAAGGTCTCTTACCAGTATGGATTTTCTGATTTCCAGGAATACTGGCCCTGTGCATAAAAGCCTTTCTGCACTGATTACTTTCACTAGATTTTTCCACAGTGCTCATTCTTTGATGTTCAATATGAGAAGGGTTTTGAGGTGCAACACAGAATTCTCTGAAAGTGAAGTTATTGGGAACACCACTCTTGAATAGTTGTAGGTCCATTTCTTTCACAGGAAGGCTCACCTCTGTTGTATTCCCCTTCATTTCAGATCTGATCTCTCCTAAAAGAACAAACAGTAAAATATACATATATAGGGACACATACACATATATAACTCTATCTCCTTTCCACCATTGTCAGAAGATAAACCGCTTTATATCCTATTTCCTCAGGAAAGAAGAAAAGTCCTCCAACTTAATGGGCACAATCCATGCTTTGAAAATGCCATTACACTAAAGCTAGACAACAATTTAAATAACAAAGAGTCTCCCATGTGATCTCATTGGCTCTTCATTACAAATCTGGGACTTTGGACAGGCTAGCTTTATTACATTCCTAACTAAGACCATGACCTCATAAAAGCTGGATGAGTAACTTGACTTCAAATCCTGACAGCTGAGACCATATCTTGAGGCTGGGCATGCCCTGTCCACAGTACTAGACAATTCACTTTCAGTCTCTGCTTTCATTTTCATTGTCTACACATTCAATCCTTTTTTCATGAGTATGACACCACTGGGTGCATGTAGACTAAATATTTCTATTTCATCATCTAGCTTCTTTGTAAACATCATGTAATTCCCTTCATGATTGCTTTTAACCTTATTTTTTCTTCCACTATATGAGATCAGATAAAGAAATTCAGCACTCTTTTTGCATTATCCATGTCATAAAAGATTTTGGTCTGTTCCCTACTCCTTGAAAGCAGCCTTTACTTTTCTTTAAATGTCTCTTTTCATGAAAATCCTTTTACTGAATAAAATTTAAACAAAAACATGGCATTCCCCAAGTTTAAAAATATGTCTCATACAGTAAATTGAGTCCATAATCCTTTTCTAAAGAAATGGGCAAGAAAGCTTATACAGATCTCTTCCTATTTCAGTTTGAAACGTTGAGAGTGTGTTAGGGAGCTGTAATGGTTTTTCTGTGGTAGTTAATCTCTGGCAGTTACTCTCTCTTTGAGTGTTGGGAGCTGGTGACATCTCTCTGTCTCCTTACTATCTGAGGGAAAAACCTGAAGGAGAGAAGTGATTTCCTTTTCCAACTTGGGAAACACTAGTGACTGTCTATTGCTGTTTTATAAATTGTTTTATCTTTGAAAAGACCAAAGAAAGAGCTGGTCTTTGGTTTGGACTCACAGACTCAGAGTCCTATCTTGGTTCTTGTTGAGGTTCAGCCAGCTGACCACTGTTATTTTTATAACTTGGAGACAAAGTTAAGAATTATATACTTCTTAAAAGGATGTTAGTTTATTGTAGAATGGGGAAAAGTTGGGTTAGTCAGATCAGAGGGATCAGTGTAGCCTGTGAAAATAAGAGAAGCCATTACTTCTGGAACCAACAAGTTTTATTTGGGTAGAGTTAGAATCCCTTAGAGTTTGAAATCCTTTTATATCCTTATATTCTCAATAAATAGTTTATTTTTGTATAACAAGAGTCTCCTTAGTGCTCTTGCACCTGACCCTGAAGAGAAGTTCACTTATGAGCTTCCTTTCACTTATATAAGCTGAAGATACTTTTTTTTTTCAAACCCTTACCTTCTATCATGGAATCAATACTGTCTTGGCTCCAAGGTAGAAGAATGGTAAGGGCTAGGTAATGGGGGTCAAGTGACTTGTCCAGGGTCACACAGCAAGGGAGTGTCTGAGGCAAGATTTGAACCTAGGGCCTCTCATCTCTAGGCCTGGCTCTTAATCCACTAAGACACCCAGCTCCCCATTCTGAAGATCCTTTGTAAGCACAGCAGCGTATCTAATCAGTTCATATACATAATCAATTCATTGAATGTATTATTTTTACAATCTAGAGGGCTTCTACAGAATTGTAAGCATGCTACCATCTGCTCCAGCAGAGGGTGAGCTCCATGAGGGCAGGGGATGTCCACTGCAACCCTTTAGTCTCCAGAAACATGTATGAGTACTTGCTTTCTGCTCTATCTTGGACTAAGTTGCAGGTGAGATAAACAGCTCAGAGGGGATATGCTCAGCCCTGCTGGCACCAGCAGGAGACTTCCAGGCCCTTCAGTCTCAAACACTGACTTCTTAGAGGGTCACAGACTGATGCCATGAAGAGTGCAGATAGGAAGTGGAGTTCAACAGCCTCATCTGACAAACAGGGAAACTGAGGCTCAGGGCTTCAATGGCTTGCCCAGAAAGCCCCTGCTAAAACTTCAGAAAAATAATTTCAGTACAGGTCCTTCTGTCCCAAAATCCAGCCCTGGCTTCACCAAAGCACACAGAAACCTCTGGTCACCCCACTCTTCCACAACCCTTTCTCCCTCCTTTACCTGGGCAACAGCTCCTCAAACCTTCTTGCTCCAGAATCCATGGAGCTTCCCTCTGCTCCAAATAGGAGATCACATCTTCTGGGGAAGCTGGAAGCCCTGGGCATAGGAGAATCAGTCAGGGAGGAAGATGGAGAGAAGTTCATCACTGAATTCTCTTTAGGGAAATGTTGGGGAGTGTAAAGTTGAAAAGACCTTATACGCCTTTAAACTACATTACCCAAACTCCCTTTCACCACACCCATAATTCCTTAAGCTTTTGCTATTGGTCAGGGGTTTTCCAAGCCTGTTTTGATATGGTTGTTGTGGGCTTGGTGACAGGGCTTTTTTGGAGAACAGGCGGCATGGTAAAGGGTGAGTTCGGACACTTTCCCTGAGCTTTTAATAAAATCCCAATAAATATCATACTTTGGAAGCAATGAATGTTAATTTGAGTCTAATGACACCACTCAGAGATTCTCTTCATGGTGTTCCCACAGGAGTCTGCCCTCACCCCTCAGTGTCTCTAATGCAGAAGCCCAGGGTAGGATTTCCTTGTTGCCCTACTGGGGGTCCCAGAATGAGTGCCCCTCCTATTCTCCATCCTGTTCTGGTCCATTTTGGCAGAAAATCCTAAACACCACACTGGGTCCAAGGGTCAGTGTTCTGGGTCAGTCAGAAGCCCCAGACCCAGAGACCTGGAGGGATAGGATTTTGTCCCATCACACTGCCTGTTCCTCCTTCCTTAACACCCATCTGGTCCTCACGGACTGTTCTCTCAGGGACCATCTTCCTCCTCTCCTGGGGAATTCCACAATCCTCCTGGGGCCCAATGATCTCTCAGCCAGTCCACTCATCCTGACAATCACAGAGGATGGCAAACAGGGCCTGCAGGAGGCTTACAGAAAGTTCTGAAAGACAGTCTCCACAGCATTTAGTGTGGGGAGGGGAGTAGGGAGAAGGTTGAGGAGCCAATCTGGAACCAGAACATTAGGTTCTAAGGAATTTTCTTCAGAGAAGGTTGGACTCAGTCCATAGCTTTCCATTATCTGGAAATGAGAGGCAGCTAGAAGGGGAGGTGACAAGGACCTGGGATTAGAGAGTTCCTAATGTGGGTGCCTTAGAACAAGACACTTAATCAAATCTATTTCCTCATCTTTAAAATGGAGGTCATTGTGTCATTGAATTAGGAGGATGAAGGTGAGGAAGAAGTGCCATATTACTGAGAAAATCCTTGGCAGAGCTCTGGACCAAGAGCAGGTAATTAAAAATGCTTCATCCCTTCCCTCCCTTCCTCACTAGCTCTACTGGAGGCTTAGGGCAATAGGAAGGAAGATTAAAGACAAACCTGACCTCCTGGGGACACTTAGGAACTCTGAGCTATGAGTTTATGCTGACTGAAGAGAAAAAGATTCCCAAAGTAGATCCACTCTCGAGGGGAAGAAGGTAGGAGGAAAACCCTGCTAACAGTTTTCCCAGATGGGTTTGGGAGGCCCAATTCCAGACTAGGGAAAGGGGAGAAGGAATCAGTTCAGATTATTTGCACGTCTGAAATTCTCCATCACTCAGTTGATCTTAGACTTTGGTAACACCAAAGGGAATTCCCAAGGTCCCATTACAAAATGCAAAGTCTTTTTATAGGAGAATTAGGCAGCAGGAGGACCCTGGCTCTGGCACTTGGCATACCAGCCCTCATAACTTCTACATGACTGAAAATTGCTCCCAAAGCTGCCTCCTGCTGAGGGTGATATTCCCTTGGGTGGCAGACTCGGGCAGCAGGGAGAGGGCTCCTTACCCACAGAGAGCAGGTTCCAGGCATTCTCCAGCATCACCTCCTTGTACAGCTCCTTCTGGGGAGGGGACAAGAGGCACCACTCCTCCCGGGTAAAGTCCACAGCCACATCCTTGAATGTCACCGCTTCCTAGAGCAGCCCAAGGCAGAGCACAGAGGACTGAAAGCCACATCAGAATGAAGAGCCCACCTGTGGTCAGTTACAGGAGGAAACTGACCCACACAGAAAGGAGGGGCCCAAAGGTCCCCCCTTTGTCAATGTCAGAGCCAGCACTTGAAGCTGAGACTTTAAGAGCCCAATGGAGGATTGAGAAAAGTAGCTCTAGGATGCTCTGGAAGGAAGCCGAAGAGTTTCTAGTGTGTGAAGGGAAATATCTAGGGGAACTCCATTGCAGCTTGGATCCAAAGTGGTGGGATGAGGCTGTCAGAGTCACATGTCTATGGCTGTGTCCTAGGGCAGCCAGCATCAGTGTGAGTAATCACCCTGCCAGAACTGGAGCCATAGAGGGAGAAGCTGGAGAATGTAAAAGGCAGGTGACAGATGGTGAGGCGGCTTTTATACCTCCCCCAAGAACTAACTGGCTCTCAGGGCTGGGTTTTTTTTTTCTGAGTTTCCCTGATCTCTTGTTCTCTGTCCAGCCCAGCCTGAGCAAACTGAATCGAGAATGAGATCTACAAATGCTGAGACATCTCTCTTTCTGCCTCGCAAACTCTGTCTTCACTAATCAATGCTCATAAATCTGGTAATAAGCCTCCAGGCCCATTTTTACTTGTAACACTTTGGAAGGCACAAGAAAGGAGAGAATGTGTTCTAGAGAGAACAGGGTGCAGCCTTTCCTTAGGAAAGGCTGAGCTGATCTCATATCATTTACTTATCGATCCAATTTACCAGTAACTGCTTTTGCCTGGTAACTGCCTGAGCTTTGGCTCTTTGTCTCCAGACCCAGCTCCACATTCAGCCAGCTTGTAATGAGTGAAGTGCAGAATCTAGCTCTTGGGCATTTCATCAGTGCTCTAGCCTCATTTCAAGGCATTAGCTAACCATTCAAGATTCAGGTGAGCCCCAGGGAGTCAGGTCCAGTCTTTCTACACCCCTGACCCATCACAGAGATATCTAGTTTGCTGCCCAAAGTCGGGGCCCTGACCTTGCACTGGACTCACACAACAATCTCTTTTTAGTCTGAAAGGAGGGCTGGGGCATTGATGGCCCAAATTATTGATTATCCAAGTAAGTCACAGTGTCTCTGATTTCTCCAGCTCTATAGCCAATGATGATTCTCCATCCTATAATAGACATCACTTACCGTGTCTGTTCTTTGTTCTGTGCTCCCACAAACTGATCAAAGATACGTCCTGCTTAGGGTTTAGAGAATTAACAGAGGCAAGTCCCTGACCCCATTTATTGTCAGGCAGATTCCCCCAGCTTGTCTTTCTCTGAGAGCTGCCTCAGTTTACCCTTGAGTTACATTTCACTCCCAACAACTGCAAATGTGAGCTTCACAATGTTGGACAGAACAGTAGGTGTTCACTAATGAAGAGGAATCTGCAGTATTTTTAGGAAGAGACACTGAAGGGAAGAGATCATTTGCGTCTTGAATACCCTGAGCAGCAGAAATGCAGAAGGAGTGAATAACTGAAGATAATAGTAGCAGCAGCAGAACATCAGAGAGAGCAGAAGTTTCCTTAAAAAACTACAGACAAGGAGAAAGGAAGGGAGGAAGGAGGAAACTCTGGAGGGATAAAACAGAAGACAAAGACAGAAGGGATCATAGGAAGAATCATGTGGCATCTCATCTGATCCAGGAGGATGCTTCTTGTGTTGGCCTGCAGGACTACAGGGGAGAAGAGGAGGTAGATAGAGAGAAGATGGGGACACACCCAGGGCACCTTAAGGACAGGAAACTTTCATTTACATTCCCTCTACATTCATCACATGTTTTGTACCTCCCCCACCCAGAACTAAGTGGCTCTCTGGGCTGGGGTTTTTCTCTGAGTGTTCCTGATATCTTGATCTCTGCCAAGCCCAGCCTGAGCAAACTGAATCAAGAATGAGATCTAGAAAGGCTGACCCCTCTCTCTCTCATTCTGCCTCTCTCAAACTCTCTTCACTAACAAATGCTCATCAATCTGGGGATTCCCCAAGAGGGAAAAGACAGTTCTTGCCCTTCAAGAGCTCACAGCCCAGTGGGGGAGGGAGACAATACACAGAAACAAGGACACAAATCAAACCCTGTCTAGGAGAAAGAGGGAAGAATGGAAACAATGAAGGCACTCTAAGAGGGATAAGGGAAGGTTTCCTCTTGTAAGTTTTTAGTCTTTAGTTGGGACTTATAGGAAGTTTAAAGGGATCAATGATCTGAAATGTGGAGCAAAAATATTCCAGACATGAGATAAAGCCATTGAAAATGTCTGGAACTAGACATAGCCAGATCACAAGGTGGATAGAGTGCCAGATCTAGAGTTAGGAAGACCTGGGTTCAAATGTGACCTCAGTCACTTCCTAGCCATGTGATCCTGGGTAAGTTACTTAATAACTCTGATTGCCTAGCCCTCATCACTCATCTATCTTAGAACTGATCCTAGGATGGAAGGTAAGAATTAAAACAAAACAAAACAAAACAAAAAAAAAACCCTTTTCCATTTTGGGCCAGATAGGTGACTCTGTGACTAGAGAATTAGATCTAGAGATAGAAGGTCCTGGGTTCAAATATGACCTCTGACACTTCCTACCTATAGGACCCAGGGTAAGCAGCTGACACCCCCTTGCCTACCTCTTAGCCATCTTCTGCTTTACAACAGATGCTTACCATCAATTTTAAGATAGAAAGTAAAGCATTTTTTTTTAAAGTTTGCACTTGAAGGAATCAAAGAGGCCACGTTCCCTAGATCCAAGAATACAGACAATGGAAGTAATGAATGAGAAGATGAGAAAGAGGGCTTTGAACACCAAACAGAATGTTTTGTATTTGATCCTAGAGGGAATAGGGAGCCACTGGGGTTTACAGAGTAGGGGAGTGACATGATCAGAGCTGTTGGAAAATCACTCTGGTGGGAGAACAGGGGTCTTAGAGTGGCAAGAACCTTGTGGGACAGAGGAAGTTCCCTGAAAAGCAGTCCCACTCTTTTCCAATATCAGTAGACAATCAAAAGGACAAAGAAGCAATAACTGATTAATCAATATGGACCCACTTTGCAGATAAGACCCACTGAATGACTGAGACATACCATTAGGAGAAAACAGCTTCCATCAGTCTCAGAATCTGACTCAGAATCAGAAAGAATATTTCTAGTCAACCTAAACTCGGGCCTTAGCTAAGGGTCTCTCAACAGCACGTACAGGTGGTCCAGTTTCCCAGTCAGGCAGGAAGAGGTTCAAATAATGTAATATGGCTTTCTCCCAATTCTCCACATTGAATAAACTTTCCTCTCTAGATAAACTTTGGACGAGGCACACAACTGGACAGAAGAGAACTGAGCCATCTGCAGCACAGAGTCACAAGATAGAGTGCTTCCACAATTCAACCCCTGCTGCCTCAAAAACCTTCCTGCCCAAGAGGGCATCAGCTCAGTAGATGGCACAAGGTCAGCTAGTCCCAACTTCTTCACACAACCTACAGGAAATGGTGAGACCATGCTTTATGGGAATAATGAGAACAGAGATTTTCTGCAAACAGCAGCCATGTCCGTCTCGGCATCTCTCCTCAGAGAGAGGGAGCTCTGCATAAATTTCACATAAATTTGTCTAATAAAACCTCACAGAAGCAGCTTCAGATTGAACAGAATTCTTAGAGTATCGAATCTAAAAATATAATCCAGGAGGAAAAAATGTAATTTTGTCCCTCATGCCATGAGGAAGAGGGTATCTGACAGAGCTGGATAAAATTATAAAATTCATTTGAGGAAAAAAAAAGATCAACTATATCAAGGAAAATAATGAAAAGAAGCCAGGATAAATGAGGAATAGCACTACCAGAGCTCAGACCAGATCACAAGTCAGCTGTAACCCTAATCCTGAGGAACTGGTAAGATAAGAAGATAAAGCAATGGAATAGATTAAAGAAAATATCTCCTGTCAAGTGGCAAACAGGCAATTTGGGAGAAAATTCCTTAAATAGTAAAAATTGCTAAAAAAAAAAAACAACAAAAACACTGAGGCTCAGAGCATAAGCCTACACCATACTCTACTAGACATGGTTTAAGGAAATGTCGGCTTAATATTAAAGATCACTCTAAAAAAAGGCAGGAGAGAAATAGCTCATACACATCTCACAGCTACAGGGATATATATTTTTTTTTTCTACCCAGTTACAGGTAAAAACAATTTCTAACTTGCATTTTTTATTTGAGTTCCAAATAGTCTCCTTCCCTCCATTCCCACTTCCTGAGTGAGGAATATGATCTAAACTTTACAGGAACAATCGCATAAAATATTTATCCTTATGAGTCATTTTGTGGAAAAAAATCTCAATCTAAAGAAAATAAAAGTAAGGAAAAAAGGGAAACATGCTTGGGTCTAAATTTAGAGTGCCTCAGTTCTTTCTCTGGAAGCAGATGGCTTTTCTCATCACAAGCCTTTTGGGATGGTCTTACAACACTGAATGGCTGAGAACAGCTTCTGAACACACCATGTTGCTGTTATCCTATGAAATGTTCTGCTTCTGCTCATATTTTGCATCAGTTCATGGAAGTCTTCCCAGTTTTCTCTGAAATGATCCTGCCTGTTATTCCGCATAGCCAACTGTTATGGGCGCCATGGTGCTTCAGTATGTGGGCCTGATAGTTGGCCCAAGATCCTCA
>NW_025383029.1:0-7582 GCF_016433145.1 Gracilinanus agilis | reverse complement strand
ATATATATATATATATGTATCTCCTGATATATATATATCAAGAGAACCCAAGTCTTTGTATTCCCTTGGGTCCAGTATTCTTTTCACTAACCTTATATTGATAAAAATGTTACAAGACTGCAGCCAAGCCACAGGCTTGGTTGTTATAACCATTCCCCTCCCAAAAGCAAAGGATGACTAAACAAATTGTGGCACATGAATGTAACAGGGTATTATTAAGCTGTCAGAAATGATGAATATGAAGAATTAAAAGAATAAGAAAAGGACAAATTAGTTGATAAAGGGTAAAATATGCAGAAAAAGGAAAACAATGTATATATTGAACACTGCAATGCAAATGGAAATAATAAAACAAATAAAACTGAATGCTGCATCATTATAATGACCAATTTTGGCCCCAGAGAAGAGTTGAGAAAATGTACTATCAGTAAGGAATATTGTATGTGCCTTTAGATATGGTTAATGGGTAAGCTGGTCTCACTGAAATGTTTTTTTCCTCTCTTTTATTCTTTTTTATATGGAAGCTCAGAAGCACAGTAGATTGAGTGCTGGACCAGAAGTAAAGAAGACCTGCATTCAACAGAGTTTAAGAAGACTTAATTTTTTTAAAGTTATTTTTATTTTATTTCACTATTATTTCATTAATTTCCCAATTACATATAACCCTTTTTAAAACAATCATTTAAAAAAATGTGAGTTTCAAATTTTCTCCTTTCCTCCTGCCCCTCTTCATTCCTTGAGAAGGTAAGCTATTTAATTTTGGTTATACATGTGAAGTCACATAAAATACACTTCCATATTAGTCTTGTTGCAAAGGAAAACATAAACAAAACAAAATAATAAAAATAAGGATAGTAAAAAGATGTAAGCTTCAATCTGAATTCAGCATTCACAGTTCTCTGTCTAGATGTGGATAGCATTTTCATCATTGGTCCTTTGGCATTGTTTTAGACCATTGTCTTGTATCAGAAAAACTAAATCTTTCATAGTTGATGATCCTTATGATATTTCTATTACTGTGTACAATGCTCTCCTGGTTCTACTTACTTAATTTTGCATTAATTCATATAAGTCTTCCCAGGTTTTTCCGAAGTTATTCCCTTCATCATTTCTTATAGCATAATAATATTCCATCACAATTACATACCACAACTTGTTCAGTCATTCCCCAATTAATGGGCATTCCCTCAACATCCAATTCTTTGCCACCATAGGAAAAATAAGAGCTATTATCTATCTATCTATCTATCTATCTATCTATCTATCTATCTATCTATNTCTATCTATCTATCTATCTATCTATCTATCTATCTATCTATCTATCTATCTATCTATCTATCTATCTATCTATCTATCTATCTTTATAGATAGGTTCTTTTTTTTCCTTCTTCTGATCTCTTTAGGGTATAGACCTTGTAGTGGTATTGCTGGGTCAAAGGTATGCACAGCTTTATAATCCCTTGGCTATATTTCCAAAATGTCCAGACTATTTCGCAACTCTGCCAATAGTGTATTAGTGTCCCAATTTTTCCAACGCTTCTTCAGTATTTGTCATTTTCCTTTTCTGTCATGTTAGCCAATCTAATAGATGTGAGGTGCTATCTCAGAGTTGCTTTACTTTACATTTCTACTATCAGTAGTGACAGAAATTTTTTCATTAATGATTGATTTCTTCTTGTTCTTGTCCTTTGACAATTTATCAACCAGAGAATATTACTTTTAATAAAATGGGCTCAGTTCCCTATATATTTGAGAGGTGAGGATTTTATGCTTAGATTTGATAGGTGCCCTTTTCACGATCCCCTAATTTACTTATAATATAACCCTTTATATCTAAATTATTCATCCATTTTGACCTTACCTTGGTATATAATGTGTGATACTGTCTTTGCCTAGTTTCTGCCAAACTGCTTTTTAGTTTTCCTAGCAATTTCTGTCAAAAGGTGAGTTCTTAACACCAAGCAAAGATCTTTGAGTTTATCAAACACTAGACTACTATCTTATTTACTACGTGTACTATATTCAATATCTACTCCACTGATCTACCACTCTATTTCTTAGCCAGTGTCAGATTGTTTTGATAGTTACCACTTCATAATATAATTGAAATCTGCAACTGCTAGGTCACCTTTTAAAAATTTTTTTTAAACCCTTACCTTCTCTTTTAGAATCATACTAAGTATTGGTTTCAAAGCAGAAGAACAATAAGGACTAGGCACTTGGGGTAAGGTGACTTGACTAGGGTCACATAGTTAGGAAGAGTCTGAGGTCAGATTTAAACCCAGGATCTCTCATCTCTGGGCCTGCAAGTCACCTTTTTAAACATTTTTTTCATTGATTCCCTTGATATTCTTGACCTTTTGTTCTTCCAGATGAATTCTGCTATTTTTTTCTAGCTCTATGAAAAATTTCTTTGATAGTTTGGTATGGCATGGATAAGTAAATTAACAGGTAGAAGTAATTTTATTATAGTGGATTATTATATATTATATTATGTTAATTGAGGAAATTGGAGAATGGCTTTCTTTCTGTTTTTGCTCTTCCTGGTACAAAACCACATTTGTATCATAAAAAGAATTTGGCAGAACTCCTCCTTTACCTATTCTTTCAAATAGTTTACATACTATAGGATTAACTGTTTCTTAAATTTTGGTAAATTAACTTGTGAATCTATCTGATCCTGTGGATTTCTTCTTTAGGGAGCTCACTGATGGCTTCTTCAATTTCTTTTTCAAAGATAGGGTTATTCAAGTGTTAACCCAGGCAGTATATATTTTTGTGAATATTTATCCTTTTTAATTAGATTGCCAGTTTTGTTGGCATATAATTGGGCAAAATAATTCCTAATAATTGTTTTAATTTCATCTTCATTAGTGTTACATTCAGCCTTTTAATTTTTGATACTAATAATTTGATTTTCTTTTTTTAAAAATAAAGTTAATGGCTTATCTATTTTATTGTCCCCCCACTAAAAACAAGTCCTAGCTTTATTAGTTCTTTTTTAGATTTTTAATTTTATTATTATCAGGATTTTGATATGTGTTTAATTGAGAACCTTTAATTTGTTCTTTTTCTACTTTTAGCTATATATCTGATTAACTGATCTGACCTTTCTTTTTATAATTAGTATACTGGCTGCATTCTACAAATTTTGGAATGTTGCCTCATTATTGTCATTCTCTTTAATAAAATTGCTGATTATTTCTGATTTGTTCTTTGACCCTCTTATACTTTAGAATTATGTTATTTAGTTTCCAATTAGTTTCTACTCTATGATTCTGCAGCCTTTTATTCAATGTAATTTTTATTGTATTATGGCATTAAGGCTGTTTTAATATTTCTGCTTTTCTGCATCTGGATGTGAGATTTTTATGCCCTGACAGATGGCCAGTTTTTGTGAAGGTGACAAGTACATCAGAGAAAATGGTAGGCTCCCTTCTATTCCCATTCAGTTTTTTCCAGAAGTCTATCATATCTAATTTTTCTAAGATTTGATTCATCTTCCTGACTTCTTTCTGATTTACTTATGATTGGATTTATCTAGCTCTGAGAGGGGTTAAGGTGAGGTCCCTCACTAGTATGGTTTTGTTGTCCAATTTCCTCCTGTAGTTCATATAATTTTTCCTTTAAGAATACTATACTATATGCCACATGGCATGTATATATGTTTGGTATTGATATTACTTCATTGTCTATGGTACTTTTAAGCAAGATGTAGTTTCCGTGCTTATGCCTTTTAATTAGGTTCATTTTTGCTTTTGTTTGTCTGAGATTATGACTGCTACTACTGCATTTTTTTTACTTCAGCTAAAGCATAATAGATTCTGCTCTAAACCTTTATTTTAATTCTGTATATTTCTCTCTATTTCAAGTGTAAACAATATGTAGTGACACTTTGATATATGAGCATCTTAAGTCATAAGCAATTTGAGATAGGAGCAGTCATGATCAGGATTTTTTGTCTTAAGTCACAGATATTTGAATCAAGAGCTTCTGCCACCCTCTACTAGATAGTCTGCCAAATGTTCAGTTTCACAAATTACATGAGGCTGTCTCATTTAGTTCAGTGTTTAACTGTCCATGTGAGCATCTGTATTTTAATTGCTTTTGCTTTTTTTCTTTATTTTTGTCTTCATTATTGGTTTTTGGGGCAAATTTCTTAACTTTTAACCATGGCCCTAATGATGGAGGAATTAAAGGAGTTAGAGCAGCAGCAGTATATGGAAGTTTTGCAGGAAATTAGTGGGAAAGAGCCCAAGGCAGATGAGGTAATCAGTACAAGAGAGATTAAGGAAATGTTGAGGATTTGGGAAAAATTAAACAGTTTATTGAAAAGACACACCCAGAAAAAGCTGTAACAGGTTATGTGTTGGAGCTGTGTAATGATACTTATTTCACACATTATTGAAATGTTCTGAAAGGGAGGAAGAAACAAACTTCCATGGAAAAGTTTTTGTTAAAACAGTCTTTAAGTGAAATTGAGGAAAGTGTGGCAAAACAGCCAAAATTCAATGAAGAAAATGATGACAATTAAGTAAAAAAAAAAGCAAATAAGTTTAGCAATAAAGTTACATAAGTAATACATTAGGTCAATTTTGCATTTTAAATGTAGCATTACATGTGTAGAGAATAAGTTACACAATAAAGCACAAAATGAAAACCTTCTCTGCCAGCATCCTCACTTGACCTTGAAGGTAAATAACATTTCATAAGCAAGTTTATTTATTTACATTCTTCTTATTATCTATAAATATATTTCTGTCTTGGAATCAATACTGTGTATTGTATTTGTTCCAAGGGAGAAGAGGGGTAGGTAAGGTCTGGGCAACTGGGGTTAAATGACTTGTCCAGGGTCACACAGTAAGGAAGTATCTGAGGTCAGAGCTGAACATAGGACCTTTCCATCTTTAGGCCTGGCTCTCAGTCCACTGAGCTACCCAACTGCCCCTAGGCTCTTTTTTAATCATAACTTTGAGATAGTCCAATAATACTTAAATAATTTCTCCTTAATCTATTTTCCATGTCAGTTGTTTCTCCAATGAGACAGCTCACATTTTCTTTTACTTTTCATTCTTTTGGCTTTGTTTCATTGTTTCTTGATGTCTCACAGAGTCATTAGCTTTTACTTGTTCAATTTAAATTTTTTTAAAAATTTAAACATTTATTAATATTCATTTTTAACATGGTTACATGATTCATGCTCCTATTTTCCCCTTCACCCCCCCGCTATCCCCCCACCCATGGCCGATGCACATTTCCACTGGTTTTATCATGTGTCACTGACCAAGACCTATTTCAAAATTGTTGATAGTTGCATTGATGTGGTCATTTCGAGTCTACATGCCCAATCATGTCCATCCCAACCCATGCATTCAAGCAGTTGTTTTTCTTACATGTTTCCTCTCCTGCAGTCCTTCCTCTGAATGTGGGTAGCGTTTTTTACCATAAATCCCTCAGAATTGTCCTGGGTCATTGCATTGCTGCTGGTACAGAAGTCCATTGCATTCGATTTTACCATAGTATATCAGTCTCTGTGTACAATGTTCTGGCTCTGCTCCTTTCACTCTGCATCAGTTCCTGGAGGTTTTTCCAGTTCACCTGGAACTCCTCCAGTTTATTATTCCTTTTAGCACAATAGTATTCCATCATCAGCATATACCATAATTTGTTCAGCCATTCCCCAATTGAAGGGCATACCCTTCTTTTCCAGTTTTTTGCCACCACAAAAAGCGCAGCTATAAATATTTTCATACAAGTCTGTTTATCTTTGATCTCTTTGGGGTACAAACCCAACAATGGTATGGCCGGATCAAAGGGCAGGCATTCTTTTATAGCCCTTTGAGCATGGTTCCAAATTGCCAGCCAGAATGGTTGGATCAGTTCACAACTCCACCAGCAATTCATTAATGTCCCAATTTTGCCACATCCCCTCCAGCATTCATTGCTCTCCCCTTCTTTCATTTTAGCCAATCTGTTAGGTGTGAGGTGATACCTCAGAGTTGTTTTGATTTGCATTTCTCTAATTATGAGAGATTTAGAACACTTTCTCATGTGCTTATTGATTCTTTTGATTTCTTTACCTGAAAATTGCCTATTCATGTTTCTTGCCCATTTATCAATTGGGGAATGGCTTCATTTTTTACACAATTGATTTAACTCCTTGTATATTTGAGTAATTAGACCCCTGTCAGAGTTTTTCGTTATAAAGATTTTTTACCAATTTGTTGTTTCCCTTCTGATTTTGACTACATTGTTTTTGTTTGTACAAAAGCTTTTTAGTTTAATATAATCAAAACCATTTAATTTACATTTTATAATTTTCTCTAACTCTTGCTTGGTTTTAAAATCTTTCCTTTCCCAGAGATCTGACAAGTATACTATTCTGTGTTCACTTAACTTATTTATAGTTTCCCTCTTTATATTGAAGTCATTCACCCATTCTGAATTTATCTTGGTGTAGGGTGTGAGCTGTTGATCTAGACCTAATCTCTCCCATATTGTTTTCCAAATTTCCCAGCAGTTTTTGTCAAATAGTGGATTCATGTCCCAAAAGTTGGGCTCTTTGGGTTTATCATACACTGTCTTGCTGATGCCATTTACCCCAAGTCTATTCCACTGATCCTCCCCTCTGTCTCTTAGCCAGTACCATATTGTTTTGATGACCGCTGCTTTATAGTATAGTTTAATATCTGGTACTGCTAGGCCCCCTTCCTTCACATTTTTTTTCATTATTTCCTTTGATATTCTTGATCTTCTGTTATTCCAAATGAACTTTGTTATAGTTTTTTCTAACTCAGTAAAGAAGTTTTTTGGTAGTTTGATAGGTATGGCGCTAAATAAGTAAATTAATTTGGGTATGGTCATTTTTATTATGTAAGCTCGTCCAACCCATGAGCAATCAATGGCTTTCCAATTGTTTAGATCCAGTTTTATTTGTTTGGAAAGTGTTTTGTAGTTGTTTTCATATAATTGCTGTGTTTGTTTTGGTAGATAGATTCCTAAGTATTTTATATTATCTAGGGTGATTTTAAATGGTGATTCTCTTTCTACCTCTTGCTGCTCTAATGTGTTGGAAATGTATAGAAATGCTGATGATTTATGTGCATTTATTTTGTATCCTGCAACTTTGCTAAAGTTGTTGATTTCTACAAGCTTCTTAGTTGATTCTCTAGGATTTTTTAAGTAGACCATCATATCATCTGCAAAGAGTGATAGCTTAGTCTCCTCATTGCTTATTTTGATAACTTCAATTTCTTTTTCTTCTCTAATTGCTACTGCTAGTGTTTCTAGTACTATGTTGAATAATAGAGGTGATAATGGGCATCCTTGTTTTACTCCTGATCTTATTAGGAAGGCTTCTAATTTATCCCCATTGCATATGATGTTTGTTGATGGTTTTAGGTATATACTGTTTATTATTTTTAGGAAAGGTCCTTCTATTCCTATGCTTTTCAGTGTTTTCAATAGGAATGGATGCTGTATTTTGTCAAAGGCTTTTTCAGCATCTATTGAGATAATCATGTGGTTTTTGTTTATTAGACTGTTGATATGGTCAATTATGTGGATGGTTTTCCTAATGTTG
>NW_025383028.1:0-5077 GCF_016433145.1 Gracilinanus agilis | reverse complement strand
GCCCAGGGTCACACAGCTAGTAAGTGTCTGAGGCTGGATTTGAACCCAGGATCTCCCTTCTCTAGGCCTGGCTCACAATCCACTGAGTCACCCAACTGCCCCCATATTTTATTTATTTTGTTAAATATTTACCAAATATATTTTGATCTGGTTTGAGCAGTTAATGTTGTTGGTCATATGTTGCCTGTCATCACTAGCTGGGTGCTTGATACCTCTATCTTAGAATACAGAGATTAAATAACTTTCCCTGAGCCAGGATATCAGGGGAAGGACTTGAACCTAGTTCGTCTTGGCTCTGAGGTCACGATCCACTATGCTAGTACTTTTACCTCTATTATCCTCTATATAACCCTGGGCAAATCATTTAACCCCCTTGGACCTCAGTTCCCCTTTTGCAAAGTGAAGTTTTAGACTAGACAACCTTTGAGGTTCCTTCCAACTTTAGATGTGTGATCCCATAATCCTTTAAAAGGTGGTAAGTGTGGTGTCAGATTACAGAGGGCCTCAAATGCCAGGCAAAGACATTTAGACCTTTAGAAAGGGTCTGTTGAGCGTGAGAGGGTTGTGACCAAGTCCATGCATAAAGAAAACTAATCTGACAAGGATAAGAGGAACAGATTTGTGGGAAGAAGACATATAAGGAGGCTGTTGCAATAGTGTAGGGACATAGAACTATGGGTCTGTTTTATGGTGATGGCAGCAGAAACTGGGAGGAGGACATAGAAAGGTGCAAGAAATAATGGGGGCTAGGGGCCAATTAGTATTGATTCTAAGACAGAAGGTAAGGGTTTAAAAAAAAAAAAAGAAAAACTGGGGAAGTGAAATCATCAGGCCTTAGTAATGGATGGATTTCGTTTGAAAAGTGAGAAAGAAGGGTCAAAGTGAAGCCCAAGTTCACAAATGGGAGATGGCTGAATGATGCTGTCATTGGCACTCACACAGAAAAGGCAAATGAACATGACAAAACTAGTGGAAATGTGCATCGGCCATGGGTGGGGGAAGTGTGGGGGGCGAAGGGGAAAGGAGGAGCATGAATCATGTAACCATGTTAAAAATGAATATTAATAAATGTTTGGAAAAAAAGAAATAAAAAAAAGAAAAGGCAAATGAAGGATTTGTTTTGGGGGAAACATAATGAACTTGGTTTGGGCTATGTTGAGTTTGAGGTGATGGTGGGTGGGCTGTCCATGTAGAGATGCCTTCTGGGGAGTTAGGAATGTGGGTCTGAAGCTCCAGAGAGAAGTCAGTGCTAGGGGAAAGGCCAGGGAATCACGTGGATATCAGAGTTATGGAAATGTTAGGAGGTGGCTAAAACAGAAGAAGAATAGGAGCAGACCAAGGAGAGATTCTTGGGGTGTTGTTCAGTTGTTTCAGTTTTATTTGACTCTTTGTGACCCCCTTTGGGGTTTTCTTAGCAAAGCTTCTGTAGTGATTCACCATTACCTTCTCCAATTCATTTTACAGATGAGGAAACTGAGGCAGACAGGGCAAAGTGACTTGCCCAAAGTCACATAGCCTGTAAGTGTTTTAGGTTGGATTTGAACCAAGGTCTTCCTAATTCTAGGTCCAGCACTCTATCCACCAGGATATCTAGTTGCCCAGTTCTTGGTGCTCCCACATTAAAGGATTAGGAAGAGGAGGGCAAGTAGGTGGTTCAGTGGATAGAGAGCCAGGCCTGGAGGCAGGAGGTCCTGGGTTCAAAACCGACCCCAGATACTTCCTTGCTGTATGACCCTGGATAAGTTGCCTAGTCTTTACCACTCTTCAGTCTTGGAAACAATTCTTACTTAGGATTTTTTAAAATTTAAAATTAAAAAAAAAAAAAAAAAGGATTAGGAAGAGCCCTAGGAGCCAGTAAAGAAGCAATTAGTGACAGAGAGGAGTAGGAGCAGAATGGGGCATCTTAGAAGTGCCTGGAAAAGGGAGTGCACAAAAGGAAGGGGGTGGACTAGTGTCCAATCCTGCAGAAAGGTCAAAGAGGATGAAGCCTAAAAAAAGGCCATTGGAAAAGTTGGACAACAATTGGAGGCTGTGTATGAAGGGTTCAATATCTTGGCTCATATCAAGCTTATTTGCATCCAAATTCAGTCTCACTATCAGACTGTGAGGGCCTGAAGGAAGGGCCCCATCCCCGCCTCCTGTGTTCCCCAAAGGACAGCCAGAGAGACCACACTATAGCATCAAAGACTCTCAGAGTTGTAAGGGATGCCAAAGGTCCCCTGGTGCACTAAACTCAGGACAACATCACAACATGCAGCCTTTGCTTGGAAGTGCTCCATGAAGAGGCTGAGTTCTGTTTGAAAGTCTATGTGAGTGCTACATGGCCCTCTGTCCTTGGATCCTAGGGCTGCAAATATCAAAGGAACCATGAACTGTCCTCAGGCAGGTTCTGATCAAATAGGAAGACAAAGGGCTGCAGCACAACTTAGAACATGTCCAACTGGACTTGGTTTGGGACAGAGGGCAGTGGAGAGGGAAAAGGAACTACCTCTAGAAGTAGGCCATACTATTAAAAAACAGTTTTATTGTTGTTTTTTACAGGGAGGTTATTCCAGATATTCCCTGTGCTTCCCAGCATTGTACTTTTCCTTGTCTATTCCAGTTTGGGAGACTTTTAGTTATTAGGAAGTTTTAGTTTATGTTGACCTGAACTTTGCTTCATGTTACTTAAACATACTTCTTATTCAGTAATAAAAACAGTGATAAACAAACTCCCCTCACAAAAGTCAACCCAGAGTCCATATTTTGAGGTAGGGGAACAACAAAGTAAAAGAAAGCCAGGCAGGGTGATATACTTTGGTGGCTTTGTACATTATTTATTATCATCATCATCGTCTTAACATACTTAACCTTTATTATTGTTTTAATAATTATAGACAAAACCTTTATTCTAATACTTTTAAGCAGCTAAGTTGCACAGTGGCTAAAAAGCATCAAGAAGATTTGAGTTTAAATCTTGTCTCAGACACTAGCTTTGTGATCCTGGGCAAGACACTTAACCTCCTTCAGCCTCTGTTTCTTCATCTATAAAATGGGAATGAGAATAGCACCTACCTCAGTGTTATGAAGGTTTAAAAAAAAGGTAAAGCATTTTTCAAATCTTAATGTGCTATAGAAGTGTGAGTTCTTATGAATAAGACATGAATGCAAGTGACTCTAGTTACAAAAAGCAGTCATCTTGTCCAACTGCCCAATAGTCCACAGACTTTTTTTTTTTTTTTACCCTTGTACTTCGGTGTATTGTCTCATAGGTGGAAGAGTGGTAAGGGTGGGCAATGGGGGTCAAGTGACTTGCCCAGGGTCACACAGCTGGGAAGTGGCTGAGGCCGGGTTTGAACCTAGGACCTCCTGTCTCTAGGCCTGACTCTCACTCCACTGAGCTACCCAGCTGCCCTAGTCCACAGACTTTTAAACAGAAAAGAATGATATCAGGAGAGGAACTTGTCCCAGGTCCAGTTCTCTGAGCTCTACTGAAAAGATGAAAAGAATAAGATTTAAAATAACAATAGTGAAGCAGCTAGGTGGCTCAGTGGATTGAAAGCCAGGCCCACAGGTGGGAGGTCCTAGGTTCAAATCTGGCCTCAGATACTTCCTAGCTGTGTGACCCTGGGCAAGTCACTTAACTCTCATTGCCTAGCCCTTGCCACTCTTCTGCCTTAAAACCAATATCCAGTATTGATTCTAAGACAGAAGGTAAGGCCTTAAAAAATAATGAAATAACAATAGCAACAATGAAACTTTACATGTATATAATACTTATGTACATTATCTCAGTTCTGCGCTGCAGTGACAAGCATCCATCTTCCACAGGACTGCTCTTGAGGAAGCTGTCGTGTCCTCCCAAAATCTATTCATTTCCTTCAACATCTCAAAAAATCCTCTAGGTCCTCCCATAGCTTGGTCCCTAGGCTTCTCGACATCTTGGTTGCTATCCTCTGAGTGTATTTCAGTTTGTCTGTCAGTGTCTTGGTTTTTGTTTTTGTTTTTTTTCTCTGTATCCCCAATGCTTAGCACAGTAGCTGGCATGCTTGCCTGTCATTTTATGCTTCTGACTTATTGGGCTTGCTTATGCAATACATTTCTCTAAACTTAAGTGAAGAATTTATTTCAGGGGTTGTGATGGCAAAAGATTCATCATCTGTTGGCCAGCTTCCTGGGAATGGAAGTCTTCTTCTTTGTCAGGCTAGTCTTTGCCAGTATATCCAGTCCATCACCAGCCCCATCTTCAGCATGATAAAATCAAGTCAAGCTTGTTCATTGCTGGCATAACCTTCAGTAACCCCTGGTCACTGCCATGGGGCATTGAGATAAGATCTTATTGGAAAACATGGACTAGAAGAACATAAGATGAGAAAGTATGGATGGGTAATGATCTACACCTCTGGAAGGAGTATCCCTTATAAACAAATTAATATGTACGCTATGCCAACAAAATGAGAGATTTTATATTGCTCCATCTTGGTCTCTGTATCATGCCCAGCCTGCTCTTCTAGTCTACTGGGATCTTTCATTTCATCCGCACATCTTATAGAATGATGGTCCCGGAGTCAGGCAAACTTAAGTTCAAATATGGCCTTCCTCACTTACTAGGTGTGTTATTCTAACCAAATCACTTAACCTCAGTCTACCTTAGTTTCCTTATCTGTAAAATGCAGATAAAGAGCACATATCTAACAGGCTTATTGTGAAGATTAAATAAGGTAATATTTGTAAAATGCTTAGCACAGACTTATACATAGTAAGTGATCAATAAATAAATATTCTCTTTACTTTCCTTCTTTTTTCTTCCCATGTATGTGTTCATCAAGCTCAATGATGAAAATGTTGAATAGGTTATAGCCATAGACAGAGAAGCCCAAAGACATTCTTTTTATTTTTTAAATGCTAGGTTTCCCTATCTTGTCCAAACTGGAAATATAGGAGCTACTAATGGACCCTATCACACTACTGCCTGACTTGGGAGCTTTACTCTGCTCCACTTCTTTCTTTTTCCTTTTCTCTTTTTTCTTTCCTTCTCTCTCTCTCTCTTTCTCCCTTCCTTTCCTTCCCTCCCTTCCTTTCCTTCCCTCCCTTCCTT
>NW_025383027.1:0-8920 GCF_016433145.1 Gracilinanus agilis | reverse complement strand
AAAACAGATAAAATAGACAAAGTACTGGTCAATCTAATAAAAAAAAGGAAAGAAGAAAACCAAATTGACAGTATCAAAGATGAAAAGGGAGACCTCACCTCTAATGAAGGGGAAATTAAGGCAATAATTAAAAACTATTTTGCCCAATTATATGGCAATAAATATAGCAATCTAGGTGATAAGGATGAATATTTACAAAAATATAAATTGCCTAGATTAACAGCAGAAGAAATAGAATACCTAAATAATCCCATATCAGAAAAAGAAATTGAACAAGCCATCAAAGAACTCCCTAAGAAAAAATTGCCAGGGCCTGATGATTCACAAGTGAATTCTATCAAACATTCAAAGAGCAACTAATCCCAATTCCATACAAATTATTTGATATGATAAGCAAAGAAGGAGTCCTACCAAATTCCTTTTATGACACACATATAGTATTGATTCCAAAGACAGGGAGATCAAAAACAGAAAAAGAAAACTACAGACCAATTTCCCTAATGAACATAGATGCAAAAATCTTAAATAGAATACTAGCAAAGAGACTCCAGCAAGTGATCAAGAGGGTTATCCATTGTGATAAGGTGGGATTTATACCAGGAATGCAAGGATGGTTCAACATTTGGAAAACCATCCACATAATTGACCATATCAACAGTCTAACAAACAAAAATCACATGATTATCTCAATAGATGCTGAAAAAGCCTTTGACAAAATACAGCACCCATTCCTATTGAAAACACTGGAAAGTATAGGAATAGAAGGACCCATCCTAAAAATAATAAACAGTATATACCTAAAACCACCAACAAGCATCATATGCAATGGGGATAAATTAGAAACCTTCCCAATAAGATCAGGAGTGAAACAAGGATGCCCATTATCACCTCTATTATTTAACATTGTACCAGAAACACTAGCAGTAGCAATTAGAGAAAAAGAAATTGAAGGCATTAAAATAGGCAATGAGGAGACTAAACTATCACTCTTTGCAGATGATATGATGGTCTACTTAAAAAATCCTAGAGAATCAACTAAGAAGCTTTTAGAAATAATCAACAACTTTAGCAAAGTTGCAGGATACATAATAAATGCACATAAATCATCAGCATTTCTATATATTTCCAACACATCACAGCAGAAAGAGGTAGAAAGAGAAACACCATTTAAAATCACCCTAGGCAACATAAAATACTTAGGAATCTATCTACCAAAACAAACACAGGAATTATATGAAAACAACTACAAAACACTTTCCAAACAATTAAAACTAGATCTAAACAATTGGAAAAACATTGATTGCTCATGGGTAGGATGAGCTAACATAATAAAAATGACCATTCTACCCAAATTAATTTACCTATTTAGCGCCATACCTATCAAACTGCCAAAAAACTTTTTTACTGAATTAGAAAAAACTATAACAAAGTTCATATGGAATAACAAAAGATCAAGAATATCAAGAGAAATAATGAAAAAAATGTGAAGGAAGGTGACCTAGCAGTACCAGATATTAAACTATACTATAAAGCAGTGGTCATCAAAATGGTATGTTACTGGCTAAGAGACAGAAGGGAGGATCAGTGGAATAGACTTAGGGTAAGTGATGTCAGCAGGACAGTGTATGATAAACCCAAAGAGCCCAGCTTTTGGGACAAAAATTCACTATTTGACAAAAATTACTGGGAAATTTGGAAAACAATATGGGCAAGATTAGGCTTAGATCAACATCTCACACCCTACACCAAGATAAATTCAGAATGGGTGAATGACTTGAATATAAAGCGGGAAACTATAAAAAAGTTACGTGAACACAGAATAGTATATTGTCATATCTCTGAGAAAGGAAATATTTTAAAACCAAGCAAGAGTTTGAGAAAATTACAAAATATAAAATAAATAATTTTGATTATATTAAACTAAAATGCTTTTTACAAAGAAAAACAATGCAGCCCAAATCAGAAGGGAAACAACAAATTGGGAAAAATCTTTATAACAGAAAACTCTGACAGGGGTCTAATTACTCAAATATACAAGGAGTTAAATCAATTGTATAAAAAAATCAAGCCAATCCCCAATTGATAAATGGGCAAGGAACATGAATAGGCCATTTTCAGATAAAGAAATCAAAACTATCAATAATCACTTGAGAAAGTGTTCTAAATCTCTAATAATAGAGAAATGCAAATCAAAACAACTCTGAGGTACCACCTCACACCTAGCAGATTGGCTAAAATTATAGAAGGGGAGAGTAATGAATGTTGGAGGGGATGTGGCCAAATTGGGACATTAATTCATTGCTGGTGGAGTTGTGAACTGATCCAACCATTCTGGATGGCAATTTGGAACTATGCTCAAAGGACTATAAAAGAATGCCTGCCCTTTGATCCAGCCATACCATTGTTGGGTTTGCACCCCAAAGAGATCATAGATAAACAGGCTTGCACAAAAATATTTATAGCCACACATTTTTGGTGGCAAAAAACTGGAAAATGAGGGTACGCCCTTCAATTGGGGAATGGCTGAACAAATTCTGGTGTCTGCTGGTGATGGAATACTATTGTGCTCAAAGGAATAATAATCTGGAGGAATTCCATGTGAACTGGAAAGACCTCCAGGAATTGATGAAGAGCGAAAGGAGCAGAGCCAGAAGAACATTATACACAGAGACCAATACACTGTGGTAAAATAGAATGTAATGGAGGTGAGTGATAAGGTCTGAGTTCAAGGAATATCAATTTACCCATTGTGTGCCAGGTAGACTGGGCAGAGGAAAAAGTTTTGATCCAGGGAAACTGACAAGTAGGCTATATAAAAGTCCAGATGAGTGGTGATGACATTAGAATTCAGATAGAGAGACTGTGTGAGTGGAGAGAAAAGGATGGATTGCAAGTAGTGTGGAGGAGGTAAGATTAATAGGACTCAATAACTGATTGATTATAGGGGTAGAGGGAAAGTCAAGGATAATTTTAAAATTTGGTGACTGGAATGGTGATGATCCCATAAATAGAAATGAAGAAATTTGGGGGATGTATGAGTTTCATACTAAAACGAGTTACATTTTGGATGCATTGAATTTGAAACGTCTATGGCCATTTGAATGGAGATATACAAGGAAAAGAAGGTAATGATGAACTAAGGTTCAGGAGAAAGATTAGGGGCAGACAGATAGATTTGGAAATTCCCTTTAGAGAAGATAATTTAACTCATGAGAGTTTGGTGAAAATGAAAATGTTTCAAAGCCCTTGGCTTGACATGGTCCAGTGGCAAGATGCATTATTCTAATGAACTAGTTCTTATCCTTTTCTGTCGTTTATTACTCTGATTTGATACTTCTGAAGATCTATAATCTCTTCAATAAGAGAACTTTTTCTAGGGATAGAGACTGTAATCAAATTTTGCCTACCTTTCTTGTGTAACCCTTGTGCATATCCTCCTATAATCTGCCCCAAGCAGTCTGATAACTGTATTGGGGGCTATCCCCTGGATATATTATATTAACCTGCAGTGGTTATCAATCGAGAAAGTGGGTCATTCACTGATCATTCCATGCTTTAGTCCTATGCCCAGCCTAATTCTTTTCTGGTTTTACATTATTTATTTATTTATTTATTTATTTTGCATTTTACAAACTTATTTGCATAAGTTTCCTTTATACTTTTTTTGTCCTGAATTATCTTTCATTGAAAATTTATTTCTGTGGCTCATATACACCATTCCCTTCTTCATTGTTCTTTGGGTGACCTTCAAGTTTAATTTTCCAGACAGAGATATTTCCTGACTAGTGTTTGTTTTGAAGTGTCTAGCAGACTCCCTATGGACACATGGGGGCTTTGAGACTACATTTCCCGTGACCCTTATGGGTTTCTGGTTTCTGGTTTAAGGGGTGGGGACGTCCAGCGTCCCCACGTATGGGGCAATTTAAATTCGGAGGAGGGCCTAGAGAAAGCCTTTTTTCTGGGTTTTGCAGAGTGACTGGCTGGCGTACCAGAGGGACAGGATGGGCTCCAGCGGTAAAATTAAAAGATAAGCGCAGTCATATATATATTTTACCAATATGGCCATGGCTATAATTAAACTACTAATTTCTCTTATTATATCAGTCTTTATCATTTTTAATCTTAACACTAGCAACTTCTACGCTCTCATCAAAATCAGGTATCCCAGGGAAGACTGAAAGTTCAGCCATCTAGGTTGGGCAGGCAATATTAAAAAAAAAACCCACCAAGTCAAATGTTGAGAATGCAAAATATCCCACTGTAGCTCAAGACAAGAAAACTCGAGCTCTGTATTGACAGCCCCTGAGGGAGCATGAAGAAAGCCTTCTCATATAGATGGTTTATGAATTTTCCAGCAGGCAGCTTAATTCAGAAAGGGATGAACTATACTCTCTCTTTCTTCTTTCTGACACTCTCTAGGGAATATCCTTTTATGCTGTGCATCATTTGTAGACCCCACACATCCTTCAGCATTCATAAAAATGAAATACAGGAGTCACAACTCGACTACAGTAACTCAATTGCTTCTGACTACTTAACAGTGATGTAGTATCTCGAGGTTAATAATAGCTTATAGTCATTCAGAGCTTTAAGACTTCCAAAGACCTTTATATCTGTTATCTATTTAAGCCTTATAACATAACTAGGAGGGAGGAGACATACGTGTCATTATCCCCATTTGACAGATGTAGAAACTGAGACTGACTTACTCAAGGACATACAACTAAGAATTAGAGCTGGGACTTAAGGTGAACTTGATGTTCCTCTCACTATACCTCACTGTCACTGCCTTCTCTCACTTGTCAAGCTCTGCTTTCTGTTAACTGCAGCTGGGTCTTTGGCCTTTGGCTAGGACTTTTGAACTAGAAAGGCTCTTAAATATCATCTCTCTAATTTCTTCAAGTTATGGATGAGGGCACTGAGTCCCAGAGAAGTTGAGAGATTTGCCCAAATTAAAGCTTAGACTAGAATGCCTGATTAGTTCACTTCCCAGATGATCAAACTCTAGTTCATTCTGGCACAATTTGAAGAATGCACAACATAAATCACATAGAAACGAGAAAGCAGGATTTCTTGATGACTTTTTAAAAATTTTTTAAATTTTTTTATTTTTTTAAAACCCTTACCTTCCATCTTGGAGTCAATACTGTGTATTGGCTCCAAGGCAGAAGAGTAGTAAGGGCTAGGCAATGGGGGTCAAGTGACTTGCCCAGGGTCACACAGCTGGGAAATGTCTGAGGTCAAATTTGAACTCAGGACCTCCCATCTCTAGGTCTGGCTCTCAGTCCACTGAGCCACCGAGCTGCCCCTTCTTGATGGCTTTTTTAAAAAAAAAATTATTAGCTATATATGTATATATTTGAAATTTCTCATTTTATTTGATAATAACTGAGTTATGAACATGTCTTCAGTCTCTTCACTAAAAATATGAGCAAAATGATGAGACAGTTAGTGGTCACACTCTGCCTCAAAGGACACATATAGGCTAACTTCTCAAGACCAAAAATGGATCTAGTGGTTAGTCATTGAGTCAGTTGGTCAATAAGTATTTGTTAAGATCTAATTATGTGGGGCAGCTGGGTAGCTCAGTGGATTGAGAGTCAGGCCTAGAGACAGGAGGTCCTAGGTTCAAATCCGGCCTCAGGCACTTCCCAGCTGTGTGACCCTGGGCAAGTCACTTGACCCACATTGCCCACCCTTAACACTCTTCCACCTAGGAGCCAATACACAGAAGTTAAGGATTTCAAAAAAAAAGATCTAATTATGCATTGGACACCATTCTAAGTGCTGGAGAAACAAAATAAGGAAAAAACACAGTCCCTGCCCCTCAAGGACCTTAGGATCTAATGGAAGAGATAGTATAGAAATAATTACACCTACATACAAGATATAAACAGAGGAGATGGAAGGTAATATCATAGAGAAGGAACTAGTAGCTGGAAGTCCCTGAGAAAGACCTCTTGAAAAGTTGGATTTGAGCTCTCTTGGGGAAATCCAAGAAAGCTAAAAAGTAGAGTCTTCCATGGGTGCCAACTAGTACAAAAAGAAAGAGAGAGTCATGTGGAAGAAATTGCAACTAGGTCAAGGAAGCTGGATCATAGAATTTGGGGAGGGAATAAGGCATAAGATGATTGTATGGAGTGTAGCAGAACATCTAGAACTGCAAGGGACATTTGAGTTCATTTAGTCCAATTCCCTGACTGCCGATGAGGTTTAGAGAGTGGTTGGGTATAGGGAGATTGCAGGACATAAATACTGGAGAATGTGGGATTTGCAATGCCTCTGAGGTAAGATTTGGGGGGAGTCAGCCAGCTAGGATATACTGACTGTGGGATGTTGTTCACCAAGGAGACTGGTAGATGCCCATGAAGCCAGGCTATTGGTGAAGTGTCCAGACTTGGACCATTCTCTCTGTAAAAAGTAAAAGCAGCGCCATAATCTCTGTTCTCTGTAAGACTGATATTTTGTTGTTGTTCAGTCATTTCAAACATGTCTGACTCTTTGTGACCCTGTTTGGGTTTTTCTTGGCAAAGATATTGGAGTGGTTTGCTATTTCCTTCTCCAGCTCATTTTACAGATGAGGAAACTGAGACCAACAGGGATGATAAATGACTTGCCTAGGGTAACACAGGGAGTTAGTCTCTGAGGTAGGATCTGAATTCATGAAGATAAGTTTTCCTGATAGAGCCTTGTGCTCTCCATTGAGCCACTGAGCTCCCCCTTGTCACTCACTTATTGGTTAATCACAGGACCTAATGTTTGGTTTCTCAGCTGATTAACCTTGATTATTATCCTAATGGAAACAACAGTAATTAAACTCCTACAGTACTTAAAGTCTGTGCCATTCAGCAAGTTTCAAAATACCTAGAGTTTCAAGGGATCTTAAAGGTCATTTACACTAATCTCTTTAATTGTCTAGATGAGACCAAGACAAGTGACTTTCCTAAGATCACACAGCTTGTAGGAAACAGAGCTGGAATTCAAAACTAGATCCTCTGACCTTCCATCCAATATTCCTTCTACTTTGCCTTCCTACTCCTTATATTTACCACTTAGCATCCCGCATTACCTTAGAATTCTTTCTTTCTTTCTTTCTTTCTTTCTTTCTTTCTTTCTTTCTTTCNCTTTCTTTCTTTCTTTCTTTCTTTCTTTCTTTCTTTCTTTCTTTCTTTCTTTCTTTCCTTCTTTTTCTGTGAGTTTAGTCTGTCTCCCCAATTAGATTATCCATTCCCTAAACTAGACTATGAATGCTGCTACTCCTTGAGTACTAGGACTCTGTGATATCTCTGGTATTGCATAGTGTCCTAAATTTGGTTTAGCAAATGTCTATGACAATGAGAGGGGCAGTACCCAAATTACTGGGCCAATACCTAATTGTTATCTTGGCAAATACTGTCACCAAGCATCTTCTACAAGGGGAAGTGTATTACTAAGCTTTAGGATATCTGAGTAATATTAAATTTCCTGAACCCTTAAGGAAACCACAGACAAATTTAAGAGACTGTTAATACAGGACTTTAGCAGGGATACCCAATAACATATGAATCTTTATTCCTTCTCACAAATATTTAGTAAGTAATACTATTCTACCCAAGGTACTATGCTAGGATATGTATTCCATGGATGCAAAGTTAATAGAAAACAGGGTCTTTGCTCTTGGTGACTACAATTGAATGAGGCGAAAGACATCGATATGGATCCCTGTAATAGAGGGCAGAGGGTGCTAAGCTCAAATGAGCAGCCCAGACAAAATGCTACAGCCAGTTTGAGCTGAGAGATCATTTCTGGCTTAGGGATTGTGAGATAACTACAAGGCAGAGCTGGGACTAATAAGAAGTTAATAAATTGGCTTTGAGGGGCAAGTTTTCTGACCCAACCCCAGCTACAGGACCTGCCTGCTTCTTTTTCTGCTTTGTTGCTCCATTCTCCAGGGTCTGCTGGGCATCAGGTTTTTCTTTCCTTTCTTTCTGCCAAATCTAGGCATGTTGCTCCTACAAAGTGATATTTGGTCAAGAATTTAATTATTCCTACATCTTGGTGAATGACCTAAAGAAGTCTGTCCTAAAGAATTAGGTGGGTCAGTGTCCATTTGAGGAGACATACACCACTTCTGCTTCTTGGAGACTCAGGGGCCTCAGTGGTCATCTCCAGGTATTTAGGAAGGCTTATGAGGAACTCCTGGATATGCTGCAGAAATGAAAGCTGCCAGGAATAGAAGTCATCCTTGTAGCAGCATCCAGAATGTGCCTTAACTCTGTCATAGTAGGTTTCCTTTGGAGAGAAGGTTCAAAAGCAGGAGCCGATAACAGATGGAAGGAATTTATCATTGAAAATGAGAGGGAAGGAGGAAAAGATGGCTAGAAGTTTTATGGGCAATTCCCTTTATTAATGTCTCTGCACTGGAGAGTACAACAAAGCCTATTAATGATTTGCAGCTTTTTTCCATTCCTCTCACATTTCTTTTCTCTCCCCTTCTCAGCCCTCAAATACAAGAAAGCCTCAGTGGGCCTGAAAGTTACTTTGAAAATGTCCAGTAAATGTCAATGTCAATTAATTTCACTTCAAGCTCTTTTCCATTCCCAAACATTGAGGGCAGTGCTGAAGCATGACAATCACTGTGACATTTGGGGAGCTTAAAAAATCTGACCCAGAAAATGTATTGTAGGCCCCCCCCCCCATCTCCTCACCCTGAGACAAAGGAGGCTTGTGCATTTACACAGGATGACCCCTGTGCCTAGAATGCAATCTCTTCACTTTTGCCTCTTATAATTCCTAACTCTCTTCAAATTTTGGTTCAGGTAACACCTTCTACATGAGGCCTCTCCTGTTCCTCTCGGCTGCTACTGTTCCTCCACTCCAAATTTATTTATTATTATTATATTACGATTATATTATTGTGATAATATAATAATATTAATAC
>NW_025383026.1:0-13716 GCF_016433145.1 Gracilinanus agilis | reverse complement strand
TTATTTCCCCCCCTCTTTTTGTTTTTAAAGGCCTTATGAATTCCCTCTCCCTTCACCCCTCCCTTTTTTTGACCTCCCCACTCCCCTGTTTCCCTTGGATTATCCCTTCTGACTTTCTCATAAGGGTTAGATAAGAGTTCCCAATGGATAGTATAGCTACTCTTCCCTCTCTGGGTTGATTACATTGAGAGTAAGGTTTGATTATTACCTCTTTATGCTCTCTTCCTCTCCTTCTTATAATAGTATTTGTCCCCTCTCCCTCCCATGCCCTCTTTGTGTGTAATAGAATATTCTATTTTCTTATTCACTCAAGTTTCTCTTGGTGTCCCCTGCTATTTACCCCCTCTTTCCCATCCCCCACGCCATCTTAGATTATTTAGTGTTCCACCCTCACCCTGTTAATTATTCTTCTGATTACTATAATAGTGAATATTATAATAGTGAATAGAGTTCACTACAGAGAATTATACATAACATTTCTCTACATAGGAATACAGATAATTAGATCTCACTGAGGCCCTTAAAAAGGCAAATTTAAAAATTATAAGTTTTCTTTCTTTCCCCTCTGTTTCTTATTTACCTTTTCATGTTTCTCTCGATTTTTGTGGTTGGATATCAAACTTTCCATTTAGCCCTGTTCTTTTCTGTGCAAATACCTGGAATTCTTCAATTTTGTTGAATGCCCATACTTTCCCCTGGAAATATATAGTCAATTTTGATGGGTAGTTGATCTGTGGTTGCAGGCCCAGCTCTCTTGCCTTTCTGAATATCGTATTCCAAACCTTGCGATCTTTTAGCGTGGAGGCTGCCAGATCCTGTGTGATCCTGATCCGTGCTCCTTGATATTTGAATTGTCTCTTTCTGGCTTCTTGCAAGATTTTTTCTTTTGCTTGGAAACTCTTGAATTTGGCAATTATATTCCTGGGCATTTTCTTATCTGGATCAAATGTCGCAGGTGTTCTATGGATCCTTTCAATGTCTATATTGCCCTCTTGTTGTAGGACTTTAGGGCAATTTTGCTGAATAATTTCTTTCAGTATGGAGTCCAGGTTTCTATTAATTTCTGGTTTTTCTGGAAGACCAATGATTCTCAAGTTGTCTCTTCTAGACCTGTTTTCTTTGTCTGTAACTTTCTCATTGAGATATTTCATATTTCCTTCTATTTTTTCAGTCTTTTGACTTTGTTTTATTTGTTCTTGTTGTCTTGAGCAATCATTAGCTTCTAATTGCTCAATTCTAGCTTTTAGGGATTGGTTTTCCTCTATAATCTTCTGATTTTCGGCTATAATCTTCTGGTATTCCTTTTCAATCTGGTCATTTCTGGTGTTCAATTTGCATATCAGTTCATTTGGTTTCTGAGCCTCACTTTCCAATTGCAAGATTCTACCTTTTAAACTGTTTTTTTCTTGCCAGATCTCTTCCATTTTCCTCAAAATCTCAGTTTTGAACTCTTCCATAGCTTGTGATGGGTTTTCCTTATTTGAGGAGGGTCCGGATGCTTGTTTGTTCTCCTCCTCTATTTGCTCGGTTGTCTGGATTTTCTCTGTGTAAAAGTTGTCGAGTGTTAAAGACTTTTTTTCTTGTTGTTAATCTTTCTCTTCTGAACTTCCTGAGCCTGGGTAGCCATCATTAGCCCAGCAGCTTCTCGGGTTTATCCTCAGGGTCTGTCCGCGGTCTTTTGGCTCCTGAGGTCTGAGTTCTGGTTTTTTCCAAGGTCAAGCCCCCTGATGGACCCCCTTGCTTGATCTTCTGCCAGAGGTTTCTTTACAAGTCTCAGGGCGCTTCTTCCACAGTTGTATACCCGTCTAAGCTGGTTCCCCACTCAGGGTTTCAGAGCCTTAGGTCATGGCTGTGTCTGCCTCCACCCAGGCCTCCAACCGCGCCTGCACTCTGCTCCCGCGCTCAGAGTTCGTGTGCCTTCTTTAGCTTTTTGGGGTCCTAAATCTTGCTGCTCTCAGGAACAGGCCCCGGAGCTGCCAATGTCTTGATGGGTGCCCCAAACTTGCTCTATTTCTTTTTAGCTGGCTTCGGTGCTATAGGTGGTTTGTGTAGAGGGGGTGGGGGTGGCGAGGTTGCTCAGCCCATGATTTAGTGAGAGCTGTTTCATCCCTTTATAGCATGGAAATGCCCCAATTCCACGTACCTTCCATGCTGTGCCCTGTTTTGGGGTCCCTCCATTCGTCTGGACTTGTTTTTATGTCCCCTTGAGGAGTCTTGTGTGTTTCGGTCAGGAGAGGTTAAGAGCTGCTTTTTACTCTGCCGCCATCTTAACCCGGAACCCTCTTTTATTAGAGTTTTAAAAGATGATGCTATTTCTTCTAAACATCATGGTATCATAGGATTAGGAAGTATTGGGCAAGAAATTAAATACTGTAGAAGCACATGTAGTATTTACATTCATGTTGTTGATAAAAAGTAAGGACTTCAGAACAGAGATACAGATTTAGGAAATGAATGTGTAGTTCAAAAGTTAGTTGTTGAGGTGTTTGATATTAAGTTTATAATTGGCCACATAGATTAATTATCATTTTATTAGGCAACTAGTAGTGAGGGAAGAGAAGGGAACAAGCATTTATCAAACACTTACTGCATATCAGATCTGATGCTAAGTACTTAATAAATATGATCTCATGTAGTCTGCTAGCAGTAGACTCAGGAAAAATCTGAATTAGATTCATACTTTTGACACTTACTGATTCTAGCCCTGTATAAGTTCCTTCCCTCTTCAAGTCTCAGATTCTTTAGCAGCAAAATGAGACCAATAGCATTTATGCTTTCATTTCATAGGGATGTTGGGAGGAAAGTGATTGTAAAGGTTAAGGGATGATTTAAATGTAAATTATTGTTATTTTGTCTTGATTAGCTTCTGGTACATAGAGCTCAGTAACAAGAAGTACATAGTGAGTAATCACTGCCTGAATGATTCACTGACTCCAGGACTATAACTTTTGTAGTTCTTTGGTTTTGGAAATTTCATTCATGAATTATGGGTGCTGGTGGTAATGAAATAAAAACATTTATTTTGACTATCAACATTATCTTCTGACTAGCACAATTCACTGGTGATATCCACATATAAAACTTACTTGTTAGAAGGGCACAAACTGTGGTTAT
This sequence comes from Gracilinanus agilis, assembly GCF_016433145.1. Lineage (NCBI taxonomy): Eukaryota > Metazoa > Chordata > Mammalia > Didelphimorphia > Didelphidae > Gracilinanus > Gracilinanus agilis. The sequence goes on along the minus strand of NW_025383026.1, from coordinate 10,602 downwards.
TTTATAGACAGTTGGCTTAGGAGGCAATATCAGTTATAATGGGAATGAAAATGCTTGGGGTTGGGGATGAAAGTTCATTTCTCCACTTAGGAGAATCATAGAGTCTTATTGCAAATGAGTCTAAGTGCCACATGGACAGAGAAAACATCACTGATGGCATTTTATCTTCTACTGAAGGATTATACCAAGTGAGAGCATGTTACTGAAGAAAAGCAATGTATCACATATTCTGAACAATATTAGGGGTTGGGAAGAAAAAAGTGCCATTCTGAAAAGGAGGGTCCCACCTACAAATTTTTGCTCAATTTTAATTCAGGAATAAAGTTGTGAGTAGCCTAATTTCCATGTAGGATAATCAAGAGTCAGGACAGAGGGCATCATTTGTTTACAAGAAACATATCTGAAAAGTTAAAGACATACAGAATGAAATTGAGAAACTAAAAAAAAATTATTCTTCATTAAAGGCATTTTGGGGGAATGTCTCCCATTCCTGGAATACACTCCCTCCTCTTTTCTCATTACTAACTTCCATGACTTCCTTTAATTCCCACTGAAAATCTCATCTTATACAGGAAGCCTTCTTCAATCCTTCTTAAGTCTGTCTTTCCTCCGTTAATCATATACCTTGCTTTGTTGATACTTGTTTGCATGATGTCTCCCCCCATTCAACTGTAAATTTATTGATGTCAGGTACTATCTTTTGCCTCTTTTTCTATCTCTAGCTTTTTCTATATTGCCTAGTACACAATAGATACTCAATACATTTTTATTGATTGATTGAAAATGCAGAAGCTACAATAATGTTATTTGACAAAGAAAAAAATTCATTGTACATATAGAAATGAGCACTGTTTATAATACCTTTAAGGAACATAAATAGTGTGGCAATAATAATATTACATATATAATGCAAACACAATAAAGAGAAAAGTAAACAGTTTTAGTTTGTCCTTCATTTTGGAAGGGGACTAGTGACATCACAAACTGATGTCTTGATTTGTGCATGAGAGCCTCATTCTCTATTCCAGAGTCATCAAAGTCCAGTGGTAAGACAAAAGTCATGGCTCAGGATGCATTTGATGACTTTGGCATCCTCAGTGTCTGGCCAAACTCTAAGAGCTCCACAGTGACAACTTCAGTTTCCTTAATGGCCACTGGAATAAATTGTTCTCATCTGCCAAATCCACTGGAGGAAGTCTTCACATACTTGAGTTAAATAGGCCCTAACTCACCAAAAGGTTTGTAGCCCAATATTTGCCCTCAACCTGGCTTAGCCCATTTACTGTGATGGTTTAGTGGGGTATGACTTCTTTGCATGCTATAAGTTCTTAGAGCAACAGATGAAAACTGAATGCCATTTGAATTCCAAAGGTGGATGAACAGCCCCGAAAATGGCTCAGCAGTCCTCACACAGGAGGTAATAATCCTCCTTGAATACCTGTACACCCCAAAGTAAAGAGTGAAATATACACACTAAATTCACAAAGAAAAAATTTAATTTTATCACAAAGAGAGATAGATTAAAAACAATAATAGCAGAAAGCTTTAATTTTCATTTCCTAGGGCTAGACCAATCTTACAGAAAGATATTTTTAATGGGGAAAATCTAGAACTGAACAAATTACTGAATAACCTAGAGCTCAAGTCTATTGGCATGAAAGTATCACCAGTCATGAAAAAAATTGCTACTTACTCTATATCTGAAGGGTGGAATTGTGGTGAGCTGGATGAGAAAATGAAGCGGATGACTTTGTGCAACTCTGCCTCACTTAAATCTAATTTGTGTACAAGTGAAAAGACATCACCAGGGATGTTTCTGGTCCTTTCCAAAAGCAAAGGGTGAGCAACAACAGCTTTAGCAAAACTGCTTTTTACAAGTTACCCTGATAATGGAAAGAAAACTCTTTCTTTTTTGAGTGTGAACTAACTATTCTGTTGCAATACATTTACAATTTTCAAACCTAAAAGTGATTTACTGGAAAAACCACAATTAGTGGTAACATGAATAGTTAGAATGGTGGGGATGATGATGGAGAGGAAGCATCATCTTTATATTCAGGGCTTTGTTACATTCCCCATGTTGTATATCATTGAGTGAGTCTCATCATTACACCTCAAATGTTTGGATACAAATTAGACTGAGACACAAAGAGGAAAATATTGAAAGGTGACCTCTCTCTAATTTGCATCATGTATATGACTCTAAACCTGTTCAGGCTCACTTCTCAAGAGGAAACAGAAATGCCACAGAGGGAGAGTGACTTGACTGGACAGATGTAATTGAGCTATTGGGAAAGCAGAGGGACTAGCTTAACTAAGATAACCCAACAGGAAACTAGGAATTTTCTTACTTAAGAGAGAGACTACATGAAAGTCAAAGAAGAAAATTACTGCATCACCAAGTATCAGAAGAAAATATCACTTCATACTCATTTTGCCTGGAAATTAATCAGTAGCATCAGAGGTAGCNGGCTTCTCAAGTGGTTCTAAAGGCCCCAACTATATAATCTTTTCAAGTTGATTGGAAGGTACATCACACTGATCAGAGTACTTTTCACCTACTAAAGTATAACTGGCATTTAAGTTGCTATTGTTGTTCTGTCTATGGCTCCCATTATAGAGAGGGGAGACATTTTTTTTTCATTTCCACCTTTCTATATAACAAGGCAACAAAAAGGGTAGAAGGTGGAAGGAAAGGGCTAAGAAATTAAAGGTCACCAAGTTGTCATGGACCAAGCAGTTTAAGAGAAAGAGGCAACATCTTACTTTTCCAGCACTTAATACAACAGTATGCACTGGGATGGGGAAGAAGGGTTCATTCATTCTCTCCACCATGACTATGCTAGGAGAAGGCATCTGACTGGGAACTGATCTAGTTCCCACATCCTGCTTCAGCATGTAACATTGGAAATTCTCAAGAGACAAGATTTCTTAAATTTAAAATAATTTGTTAATTGACCACTCTTAATATCCTAAAATGGTCAGTTGACTCCCAGATACACAGGGGCTCAGCTGGTCTTTATAGAGTTCTTGTGAAGTTATCACTCAGTCCCTCCTCTGGACATTCTAAGACTTTTCTGACTGGTAAATAGCCACTGAGGAGGCAGATTTAGAGACATCAGCTGTCCCCTTATTACTTCATTACAGAAAGAGGTAGGTCTTTGTCCATAGAAAGAGGATGTCGATATGTCCTGCCACATGGTAGAGTCAGTCCAGCATGGATGCAGTGCTTGCTGTTTAATCATTCATATGTTTCATGCTGTTCAATCTTTCATGAAGATCACCAGCCCTACCCTTAATCATTGTACCTATTTAAGATTTAACAACAACAACAACAAAGGATGTAGCTCAAACCTTAGAATCAGACTGTTCTTAGGTGGGTGAGTAGGGAATAAAGGGAAAGTTATTTCACAAAAATATCCCAATTCAATATTAATTTTCCACAAGCAAAATGAGTACTGTTACAGCAGGCAAAACAATTATCAGGAAATTTAATGAAAACTATACCAGGTAACTTCTTTTACTTGAGAAGTGCCACAGAAATCTCAGTTAGAGACACATGGACAATGGAAAAGGGCTTGGAAGCAAAGTTATCACCATTATAGGCAAAAAAAAAGGCCATCCTGCCACAGTCAGCTGCAAGTCATAGATAAATATAGACTGCATGGCTCTTAATCCAGAGTCAAAAAGAGTAGAATCCCTTTCTGCGCACCACCTCTTCAAATAAAGTTCTGAGTTGGCCAGAACTTCATCTCTAGGTGAAGATCTCAACCAGTGACCTGGCAACACTCAAATCTGGACACTCCAGGATCTCTAAAGGTCCTAGAACTGTGTCCTGAAATTCTACAGAGAGCCATGAAGATCCAGTGCTCTGAACCTCAAAAGAGTCTAGCCTTAGAAGCTGATGTAGAAACCCAGAAGAGCTAAAGGAATTCAGAGAATAAAATGATTTTTTGACATTAGGGTATGTACTACCAACCACCAACACAGAAAAAGGAAATCGATATTGTTCAGGATACGAATCATAAGCTTGAGAGGGACACAACACACACATGCACAGACATACATACACACAAAGGCTGTTGAGGTCCCTTTCATCTCTGAAATTCTATGCTTCTTTGGTAATGTAGGTGTTAAGCTGGTATTGGAACACTTTTACTTAACCTTTGTGGGATTTGCAAATTTCCCAAAATTCAAAGAAAGGTGGAGACTAGAGGCTCCCATTTCAGAACATTTGAACCAGAAGATGCAAAAGAGTAATGGATTGTATTTCCATGGTTTGCCTGTTCTTCCTTAGACTAATTTGTATTTGTGCCACATGGTTTCTAGACACAATCTACAATGCAGAGAGTGAAGGGAAATAAGGGAAATGTGGGAATAAAGCTTTAATTCCTTAATTGCCATCAGCAGCATACTTCTTTATGATGGGTCATCATACCAAAGGGGTAGAGGAATGGTTATAGGCAAGGATAGAAGGGAAAATTCCATCTACTAAATAAGGGTCATATAGACATGTATGCTTGGCTCAGAGTAGGCAGTCATTAAATATTTGAATCAAGATGACAAAAAAAAAGGAAAATCACAAATGTTGAAGTAGCTGTGGTCAAAAAGGTACATTAATGTACCATTAGTGGAACTGAATTGATCTAACCAATCTGGAGAGCAATATGGGACTATGACAAAAAATTTGTTAAACAATATAGACTTTTTGTACTTGTCATAACATTAGTAGTAGGTTTATATCCCAAAGAGATCAAAGAAGGAGAAAAAAAAGTATATGTATAAAAATATTTATTGTAGCTCTTTTTTTGGACTAGCAAAGAATTTGAAATTAAGGGAGTGTCTACCTATGAGGGGATGGCTGAAGAAATTATGGCCTGTGAATATAATGGACTATTTTGCCAAAGGAATTGTGAAAGTGCCATTTTCAGTGAGATCTGGGAAGATTTGTATGAAATGATGCTGAATGAAGTGAGCATGACAAGGAGAAGAGATTAGAAAATAAAAACAAAATGATAAAGAAAAATAAATGATGACTAGAATTCTGATGAAGGCAATGATTAGTCACTTCTCGCAACCTGTCAGCAAGGTGCTTGATTAAAATGCTTATATATTTAGATATGCAATGTGAGTATTTATTTTGCTGGATGATGTATAATTATTAAATAGGTTTTATTGTCATTGTTTGAGGATGGGAAGTGAATAGGAAAAAATAACCTTAAGAATTAATTTATTTTTAAAAGAAAATAGTTTATTATGAAAATAGCATGACATTTGACTAGGTCTTTCAATGATGGGTCAGATTTTTACAAATGGAAATAAAATAAAGAATATGTAATGTTGGGGGAATGATTTGAACAATGACTCAGAGGGAAGACGTTATGTGCGCAGTGTATAATACATACATGTATTTAGTGTAGAGTTTGTGTTATGGAGTAAGGAAAGGCTGAAAAGAGGAAGATTGAGCCCAGGAAACAGAGCATTGAATGCTAGGATAAAGGGTTTGAATTATAATGTCCAGGTTGAGAGGAGCCAGGGAAGTTTTTTTGTTTTTGTTTTTGTTTTTTAAATTAATGTGTACCATAAATTCTGTGGATGACCTAGATAACTTAAGTAGCACAGTTGGTTGGGTGAAGTGGAAGCAAAAGACACAAGAACTAAAGAGACCAATTAACAAGGCAGTATAATTCTGAAGGTGAATGATAAATAAGATGACCTGAGCAAAGATTATAGTAAGGAAAAGAGAAAAGTGGGGTGAAATAGAGAAGAACTAGTAAAAATAGTATCTTGTTATGTTCTAAGTGACAACTTCTCTTATAATTTCCTTCTTTTCTTTGTCACCAACAAAAACCAATCTTTTTTAACTCTAATGTCTTCCCTTGATTATTTCCTAATTACTCCAAATATCATCTCCCATTTACTCTTTATATAACAAAAATACATTAAATATAATCTCTTTAATTTGAATTTATAGAAAGGTTCCTGAATAACGAAGAGCATAATTTTTTTTTATTTTGGGAAAATATTCCACATGCAAAGAATGTGTATTCCAGGTTGTGTTTTTTTTAATTCTGTTCTCTGCAAATATTTTAATTACAACTTACTAAATGAGCAGTTAGGTTACGTAATTCCTTAATTATTGATGTTTAATTTGATTTGTCTTTCTGATAATGAAGTATTGAAATAATTTGCTATTCTATTTTTTCATCTGTGTCATATCTTATAATTAGTAAAGGTGTGTACATTTTAGTATTCCTAACCTTTTTATGTTAATCATAATTTACATTTTAGCTAAAACTCTCATTTTATTGTTATTAGAGTTTTTTTAAATTTAAATATTTATTAATATTCATTTTTAACATAGTTACATGATTCATGCTCCTACTTTCCCCTTCACCCCCCGCACTCCCCCCACCCATGGCCGACACACATTTCCACTGGTTTTGTCATGTGTCCTTCATCAAGACCTATTTCCAAATTGTTGATAGTTGTATTGGTGTGGTAGTTTCGAGTCCACATCTTCAATCATGTCCACCCCGACCCATGCGTTCAAGCAGTTGTTTTTCTTATATGTTTCCTCTCGTGCAGTCCTTCCTCTGAATGTGGGCAGCGTTCTTTACCATAAATCCCTCAGAATTGTCCTGGGTCACTGTATTGCAGCTGGTACAGACGTCCATTACATTCAATTTTACCACAGTATATCAGTCTCTGTGTACAATGTTCTTTTGGCTCTGCTCCTTTCGCTCTGCATCAGTTCCTGGAGGTCTCTCCAGTTTGCCTGGAACTCTTCCAGTTTATTATTCCTTTTAGCACAATAGTATTCCATCACCCGCATATACCACAGTTTGTTCAGCCATTCCCCAATTGAAGGACATACCCTCCTTTTCCAGTTTGTTGCCACAACAAAAAGCGCAGCCATAAATATTTTCGTACAAGTCTGTTTATCTATGATCTCTTTGGGGTACAAACCCAACAATGGTATGGCTGGATCAAAGGGCAAGCATTCTTTTATAGCCCTTTGAGCATGATTCCAAATTGCCAGCCAGAATGGCTGGATCAGTTCACAACTCCACCAGCAATGCATTAATGTCCCAGATTTGCCACATCCCCTCCAGCATTCATTACGCTCCCCTTCTTTCATTTTAGCCAATCTGCTAGGTGTGAGGTGATACCTCAGAGTTGTTTTGATTTGCATTTCTCTAATTATTAGAGATTTGGAACACTTTCTCATGTACTTATTGATACTTTTGATTTCTTTACCTGAAAATTGCCTATTTATGTCTCTTGCCCAATTATCAATTGGGGAATGCCTTGATTTTTTATACAATTGCTTTAACTCCTTGTATATTTGAGTAATTAGACCCCTGTCAGAGTTTTTCGTTATAAAGATTTTTTCCCAATTTGTTGTTTCCCTTCTGATTTTGACTACATTGTTTTTGTTTGTACAAAAGCTTTTTAGTTTAATATAATCAAAACCATTTAATTTACATTTTGTAATTTTCTCTAACTCTTGCTTGGTTTTAAAGTCTTTCCTTTCCCAGAGATCTGACAAGTAAACTATTCTGTGTTCACTTAACTTATTTATAGTTTCCCTCTTTATATTCAAGTCGTTCACCCATTCTGAACTTATCTTGGTGTAGGGTGTGAGATGTTGTTCTAGACCTAATCTCTCCCATATTATTTTCCAAATTTCCCAGCAGTTTTTGTCAAATAGTGGATTCATGTCCCAAAAGTTGGGCTCTTTGGGTTTATCATACACTGTCTTGCTGATGTCATTTACCCCAAGTCTGTTCCACTGATCCTCCTCTCTGTCTCTTAGCCAGTACCATGTTGTTTTGGTGACTGCTGCTTTATAGTATAGTTTAATATCTGGTACTGCTAGACCCCCTTCCTTCACATGTTTTTTCATTATTTCCCTTGAAATTCTTGATCTTTTGTTATTCCAAATGGAATTTGTTATAGTTTTTTCTAATTCAGTAAAGAAGTTTTTTGGTAGCTTGATAGGTATGGCGCTAAATAGGTAAATTAATTTGGGTAGAATGGTCATTTTTATTATGTTAGCTCGTCCTACCAATGAGCAATCAATGGCTTTCCAATTGTTTAGATCCAGTTTTATTTGTTTGGAAAGTGTTTTATAGTTGTTTTCATATAATTGCTGTGTTTGTTTTGGTAGATAGATTCCTAAATATTTTATATTGTCTAGGGTGATTTTAAATGGTGTTTCTCTTTCTACTTCTTACTGCTCTAGTGTGTTGGAAATGTATAGAAATGCTGATGATTTATGTGCATTTATTTTGTATCCTGCAACTTTGCTAAAGTTGTTGATTATTTCTACAAGCTTCTTAGTTGATTTTATAGGATTTTTTAAGTAGACCATCATATCATCTGCAAAGAGTGATAGCTTAGTCTCCTCCTTGCCTATTTTGATACCTTTAATTTCTTTTTCTTCTCTAATTGCAACTGCTAGTATTTCTAGTACTATGTTGAATAATAGAGGTGATAATGGGCATCATTGTTTCACTCCTGATCTTATTGGGAAGGCTTCTAATTTATCCCCATTGCATATGATGTTTGTTGATGGTTTTGGGTATATACTGTTTATTATTTTTAGGAAAGGTCCTTCTATTCCTATACTTTTCAGTGTTTTCAATAGGAATGGATGCTGTATTTTGTCAAAGGCTTTTTCAGCATCTATTGAGATAATCATGTGATTTTTGTTTGTTAGACTTTTGATATGGTCAATTATGTGGATGGTTTTCCTAATGTTGAACCAACCATTCATGGTATAAATCCCACCTGATCATGTTGGATAATCTTCTTAATTACTTGCTGGAGTCTCTTTGCTAGTATTCTATTTAAGATTTTTGCATCTATGTTCATTAGGGAGATTGGTCTGTAGTTTTCTTTCTCTGTTTTTGATCTCCCTGGCTTTGGAGTCAGTACCATATTTGTGTCGTAAAAGGAATTTGGTAGGACTCCTTCTTTGCTTATCATATCAAATAATTTGTATAGTATTGGGATTATTTGCTCTTTGAATGTCTGATAGAATTCACTTGTGAATCCATCAGGCCCTGGTGATTTTTCCTTAGAGAGTTCCTTGATGGCTTGTTCAATTTCTTTCTCTGATATGGGATTATTTAGGTATTCTATTTCTTCTGCTGTTAATCTAGGCAGTTTATATTTTTGTAAATATTCATCCATATCTCCTAAATTGTTATATTTATTGCCATATAATTGGGCAAAATAATTTTTAATGATTGCCTTAATTTCCTCTTCATTAGAGGTGAGGTCTCCCTTTTCATCTTTAATACTGTCAATTTGGTTTTCTTCTTTCCTTTTTTTTTATTAGATTGACCAGTACTTTGTCTATTTTATCTGTTTTTTCAAAGTACCAGCTTCTAGTCTTATTTATTAATTCAATAGTTCTTTTACTTTCAATTTTATTAATTTCTCCCTTGATTTTTAGTATTTCTAATTTAGTTTTCATCTGGGCATTTTTAATTTGCTCACTTTCTAATTTTTTGAGTTGCATGCCCAATTCATTAATCTCTTCCCTCCTTAATTTATTAATATATGCACTCAAGGATATACATTTCCCCCTAAATACTGCCTTGGCTTCATCCCACAGAGTTTGGTAGGATGTCTCATCATTGTCATTGTCTTCAATGAAATTGTTGATTGTTTCTAAGATTCCTTCTTTGAGAAATTGGTTTTGGAGAATCATATTATTTAATTTCCAATTAGTTTTTGATTTTCCTGTCCAGGTGCCCTTACTAATTATTATTTTTATTGCATTATGATCTGAGAAGGTTACATTTATTATTTCTGCTCTTTTGCATTTGTTTGCAATGATTCTATGCCCTATAACATGGTCAATCTTTGTGAATGTGCCATGTGCAGCTGAGAAGAAGGTGTATTCCTTTTTGTCCCTATTTATTTTTCTCCACATATCAATTAAATCTAATTTTTCTAGGACTTCATTCACCTCTCTTACTGCTTTCTTATTTATTTTTCAGTTTGATTTATCTAGATCTGAAAGAGGAATATTTAGATCTCCCACTATTATGGTTTTACTATCTATTTCCTTCTTGAGCTCTGCCAGTTTCTCCTTTATGAATTTGGATGCTATGCCACTTGGTGCATACGTATCGAGCAGTGTTATTTCCTCATTATTTATACTGCCTTTAATCAGGATGTAATGACCTTCCCTGTCTTTTTTAATCATATCTATTTTTACTTTGGCTTTGTCAGAAATCGTAATAGCCACTCCTGCCTTCTTTTTCTCATTTGACACCCAAAAGATTTTGCTCAAGCCCTGAACCTTAAACTTGTGTATGTCCACCCATCTCATATGTGTTTCTTGTAGATTACATATGGTAGGATTTTGGTTTCTAATCCACTCTGCTATTTGTTTCTGTTTTATGAGCGAGTTCATCCCATTCACATTCAGAGTTAAAATCATCAGTTGTGCATTTGCTGCCATTTTCGTATTCTCCCCTATTCCTACCCCCTTTTTCTTATACTATTTCCTTTTAAACCAGTGGTTTGCTATTAAGCCACTATCCCTTATCCCCTCCCTTGATTAACTTCCCTTTCTACCCC
>NW_025383025.1:0-11668 GCF_016433145.1 Gracilinanus agilis | reverse complement strand
CTCTGTCTCTTAGCCAGTACCATATTGTTTTGATGACTGCTGCTTTATAGTATAGTTTAATATCTGGTACTGCTAGGCCCCCTTCCTTCACATTTTTTTCATTATTTCCCTTGATATTCTTGATCTTTTGTTATTCCAAATGAAATTTGTTATAGTTTTTTCTAATTCAGCAAAGAAGTTTTTTGGTAGCTTGATAGGTATGGCGCTAAATAGGTAAAGTAATTTGGGTAGAATGGTCATTTTTATTATGTTAGCTCATCCTACCCATGAGCAATCAATGGCTTTCCAATTGTTTAGATCCAGTTTTATTTGTTTGAACGTGTTTTGTAGTTGTTTTCATATAATTGCTGTGTTTGTTTTGGTAGATAGATTCCTAAGTATTTTATATTGTCTAGGCTGATTTTAAATGGTGTTTCTCTTTCTACTTCTTGCTGCTCTAGTGTGTTGGAAATGTATAGAAATGCTGATGATTTATGTGCATTTATTTTGTATCCTGCCACTTTGCTAAAGTTGTTGATTATTTCTACAAGCTTCTTAGTTGATTCTCTAGGATTTTTTAAGTATACCATCATATCATCTGCAAAGAGTTATAGCTTAGTCTCCTCATTGCCTATTTTGATACCTTCAATTTCTTTTTCTTCTCTAATTGCTACTGTAAGTATTTCTAGTACTATGTTAAATAATAGAGGTGATAATGGGCATCCTTGTTTCACACCTGATTTTATTGGGAAGGCTTCTAATTTATCTCCATTGCATATAATGCTTGTTGATGTTTATTATTTTTAGGAAAGGTCCTTCTATTCCTATACTTTTCAGTGTTTTCAATAGGAATGGATGCTGTATTTTGTCAAAGGCTTTTTCAGCATCTATTGAGATAATCATGTGATTTTTGTTTGATAGACTATTGATTTGGTCAATTATGTGGATGGTTTTCTTAATGTTGAAACATCCTTGCATTCCTGGTATAAATCCCACCTGATCATGGTGGACGATCTTCTTAATTACATGCTGGAGTCTCTTTGCTAGTATTCTATTTAAGATTTTTGCATCTATGTTCATTAGAGAGATTGGTCTGTAGTTTTATTTCTCTGTTTTTGATCTCCCTGGCTTTGGAATCAGTACCATATTTTTGTCATAAAAGGAATTTGGTAGGACTCCTTCTTTGCTTATCATATCAAATAATTTGTATAGTATTGGGATTAGTTGCTCTTTGAATGTCTCATAGAATTCACTTGTGAATTCATCAGGCCCTGGCGATTTTTTCTTGGGGAGTTCTTTGATGGCTTGTTCAATTTCTTTTTCTGATATGGGATTACTTAGGTATTCTATTTCTTCTGCCGTTAATCTAGGCAGTTTATATTTTTATAAATATTCATCCATATCTCCTAAATTGTTATATTTATTGCCATATAATTGGGCGAAATAGTTTTTAATGATTGCCTTACTTTCCCCTTCATTAGAGGTGAGGTCTCCCTTTTCATCATTGATACTGTCAATTTGGTTTTCTTCTTTCCTTTTTTTTATTAGATTGACCAGTACTTTGTCTATTTTATCTGTTTTTTCAAAGTACAAGCTTCTAGTCTTATTTATTAATTCAATAGTTCTTTTACTTTCGATTTTATTGATTGCTCCCTTGATTTTTAGTATTTCGAATTTAGTTTTCATCTGGGGATTTTTAATTTGCTCGCTTTCTAATTTTTTGAGTTGCATGCCCAATTCATTAATCTCTGCCCTTCTTAATTTGTTAATATATGCACTCAAGGATATAAATTTCCCCCTGAGTATTGCCTTGGCTGCATCCCACAGAGTTTGGTAGGATGTCTCATCATTGTCATTTTCTTCAATGAAATTGTTGATTGCTTCTATGATTTCTTCTTTGACAAATTGGTTTTGGAGAATCATATTATTAAATTTCCAATTAGTTTTTTATTTTCCTGTCCAGGTGCCCTTACTAATTATTATTTTTATTGCATTATGATCTGAGAAGGTTACATTTATTATTCCTGCTCTTTTGCATTTGTTTGCAATGATTCTATGCCCTATTACATGGTCAATCTTTGTGAATGTACCATGTGCAGCTGAAAAGAAGGTGTATTCCTTTTTGTCCCTATTTATTTTTCTCCACATGTCAATTAAATCTAATTTTTCTAGGACTTCATTCACCTCTCTTACCTCTTCCTCATTTATTTTTTGGTTTGATTTATCTAGATCTGAAAGAGGAATATTTTGATCTCCCACTATTATGGTTTTACTATCTATTTCCTTCTTGAGCTCTTCCAGTTTCTCCTTTATGAATTTGGATGCTATGCCACTTGGTGCATACATATTGAGCAGTGTTATTTCCTCATTGTTTATACTGCCTTTAATCAGGATGTAATGACCTTCCCTGTCTTTTTTAATCATATCTATTTTTAATTTGGCTTTGTCAGAAATCACAATAGCCACTCCTGCCTTCTTTTTCTCATTTGACACCCAAAAGATTTTGTTCAAGCCCTGAAGCTTAAACTTGTGTATGTCCACCTGCCTCATATGTGTTTCTTGTAAAAAATGGCAGGATTTTGGTTTCTAATCCACTCTGCTATTTGCTTCTGTTTTATGTGAGAGTTCATTCCGTTCACATTCAGAGTTATAATTATCAGCTGTGCATTCACTGACATTTTTGTATTCTCCCCTATTCCTACCCCTTCTTCTTAAACTATTTCCTTTTAAACCAGTGGTTTGCTTTGAACCTGTATCCCTTATCCCCTCCCTTGATTGACTTCCCTTTCTACCCCCTCCCTTATTATTCTCCTCTTTTGTTTTGAAGGCCTAATAAATTCCCTCCCCCTTCTTCTCCCCTCCCTCTTTTGACCTCCCCTCTCCCCTGCTCCCCTTGGTTTATCCCTTCTGACTTTCTCAGTAGGGTTAGATAGAGTTTTTTATCCCAATGGATAGTATAGCTACTCTTCCCTCTCCGAGTTGATTACGCTGAGAGTAAGGTTTAAAAATTACCTCTTGTTGCTCTCTTCCTCTCCTTCTTATAATAGTATTTGTTCCCTCCCCATCCCATACCCTCTTTTTGTGTAATAGATTATCCTATTTTTCTTATTCTCTCAAGTTTCTCCTGGTGTCCCCCTCCATTCACCTTCCTTTTTCCCACTCCCCATATCATCTTAGACCATTTAGCACTCTACACTCTCCCCATAAATCATTCTACTGACCACTATAATAGTGAATACTTAATAGTGAATGGAGTTCACTACCAAGAATTATACATAGCATTTCTCCACATAGGAATACAGATAATTAGATCTTACTGAGGCCCTTAAAAAGGCAAATTTAAAAAATTATGAGTTTTCTTTCTTTCCCCTCTGTATCTTATTTACCTTTTCATGTTTCTCTCGATTTTTGTGGTTGGATATCAAACTTTCCATTTAGCCCTGGTCTTTTCTGTCCAAATACTTGGAAATCTTCAATTTTGTTGAATGCTCATACTTTCCCCTGGTAGTATATAGTTAATTTTGATGGGTAGTTGATCCGTGGTTGCAGGCCCAGCTCTCTTGCCTTTCTGAATATCATATTCCAAGCTTTGCGGTCTTTTAGCGTGGAGGCTGCCAGATCCTGTGTTATCCTGATTGGTGCTCCTTGATATTTGAATTGTCTCTTTCTGGCTTCTTGTAAGATTTTTTCTTTTACTTGGAAGCTCTTGAATTTGGCAATTATATTTCTGGGAGTTTTCTTATCTGGATCGAATGTTGATGGTGATCTATGGATCCTTTCAATGTCTGTATTGTCCTATTGTTGTAGGACTTCAGGGCAATTTTGCTGAATAATTTCTTTTAGTATGGAGTCCAAATTTCTATTAATTTCCCCTTTTCAGGGAGACCGATGATTCTCAAATTGTCTCTTCTAAACTGGTTTTCTTGGTCTGTCACTTTCTCATTGAGATATTTCATGTTTCCTTCTATTTTTTCAGTCTTTTGGCTTTGTTTTATTTGTTCTTGTTGTCTTGAGAGATCATTGGCTTCTAATTGTTCGATTCTAGCCTTTAAGGATTGGTTTTCGGTTATAATCTTTTGGTTTTCCTTTTCAATCTGGTCATTTCTGGTCTTCAGTTGACTTGCCTCACTTTCCAATTGTGAGATTCTGCCTTTTAAACTGTTATTTTCTTGCCTGGTTTCCTTTTGAGCTACTTCCCATTTCTCTGACCAAATCTTTTCCAACTTTCTCATCATCTCAGTTTTGAACATTTCAAGAGCTTGTGACCAGTTTTGATTTTCTTGGGATGGTTCAGATGTGATTGCTTGTTTTTTCTCCTCTTCTGATTGCTCAGTAGTCTGGATTTTCTCTGTGTAAAAGTTGTCGAGTGTTAAAGATTTCTTCTTCTTGTTGTTAATCTTTCTCTCTTTCTTCTGGACTTCTTGGATCTGGGTAGCCATCTATAGCCCAGCAGCTTCTCAGCTTTATCCTCGTGCTCAAGGTCTGTCTGCGGTCTTTTGGCTCCTGAGGTCTGAGGTCTGGTTTTTTCCAAGGTCAAGCCCCCTGGTGGACCCTCTTGCTTGATCCTCTGCAGGAGGCTCCTTTACAAGTCTCAGGGCACTGCTTCCACAGTCGTATACCCGTCTGCACTGGTTCCCCACTCAGGGTTTCAGAGCCTTCTCTCTTGCCTGTGTCTGCCTCCGCCCGCGTCTCCACCCGCGTCTGAGCTCTGAGTCCGTGCTCAGAGTCCGTGTGCGTTCTTTAGTTTTTTGGGGTCCTAAATCTTGCTGCTCTCAGGAACAGGCCCTGGAGCTGCCAATGACTTGATGGGTGCCCCAAACTTGCTCTATTTCTTTTTAGCTGGCTTCGGCGCTGCAGGTGGGGGGGGGTTAGGGAGGGGGGATGGTTGCTCAGCCCACAATTTAGTGAGAGCTGTTTCACTCCTTTATAGCATGGAAATGCCCCGATTCCACGTACCTTCCATGCTGCACCCTGTTGTGGGGTCCCTCCGTTCAACTGGTTTTGTTTTTATGCCCCCTTGAGAAGTCCTGTTTGTTTTCGGTCAGGAGAGATTAAGCACTGCTTTTTACTCTGCCTCCATCTTAACCCAGAACTCCTTACCTTCCTTTTGAATGAATTTTCTTATTTGTAAATGAAAGCTTTAGATGAGATGGTATTTTAGGTTTCATTTACCTCTAAGTCCATGATCTAATTTACAATCACACACTTATACATAAATATATACATATAGTAATACTGGAAAGAGTTTCAAGATTTTATACTGATATAAGCATAATGATGTCAAAGATAACTAAATATAAGATAAATGCTTTGTTTGATAATTAAATATCCTTATTTTTGCCCAAACCTGGGGTAGTTTTCTTGAAGGTAAACCTTACATCTTTTGTTATGTACCTATAAAGAAATATGACTAATAATTGTTTGAGAAAAGGCTAAGTACAATGCTTTGTATCTACATGAGTTTCTTAGAGATATGATTCCACAGTCGATAATAGTCAATTAACTTTTATTGATTTCCTATTGTGTGTTGGGCACTGTGCTAAGTTCTAGAGAGGAAAATAAAAAACGACATTCCCTGTCATCAAAAAGATTA
Organism: Gracilinanus agilis; assembly: GCF_016433145.1. Lineage (NCBI taxonomy): Eukaryota > Metazoa > Chordata > Mammalia > Didelphimorphia > Didelphidae > Gracilinanus > Gracilinanus agilis. The sequence goes on along the minus strand of NW_025383025.1, from coordinate 6,096 downwards.
CAATCTAATGGGGGAAGGCAATAAAAAAAAGGAAGGTGAAAATCTGGGAAGGAAAGAAGACTGAAGGCTATTGGATACCCCAAGGAGGCACGTTCATGGAGTCAAAACCAAGCAGAACAGAAAATACGAAATAAAAGTGGCTGGAAAATTCTGAGATCTTTATAAATGGAGGCTTTGGAAGTTTATTGCTCCAATGTTCAGACCACTAATCAGAAGAGGGGGGCAATTGATTGTGCTGCTTATCTGGAACCTAATCATTATCAATCATGATGATATTTCAAATGAACTTCTCCTAGTTATCCTAAAATTATGTCAACATCTCAGCACAATGTTCCATGAGTCAAAACTAAACAGAGAAATTGTTATGAACATCAAAATATAGAGGGATTGGATCTAAACTTTTCAGTGTCCAACAGAAATCCCTAGGACCACAGATATTATTATATAGCAGTAGTCTGTCATGACTTTTTACTTCCAAAATTTGCAAATCTTGATCATGAACTTGCCTTGATGTTTTCAGTTCTTCCTTCCTTTGCTAAGTTAAAAGTATTTTCTCTCACCCCAAGCTTGAGCTCATTACTAATATATGTTCTTTGGTATATGTTAATCTCAATAACTCATCATTTTTGTTTGTTGCTTTCTTCAATAAAGCTACTTACAAGCTATTTGTATTTGTAGGAAAGTGTGTGTGTGTGTGTGTGTGTGAGAGAGAGAGAGAGAGAGAGAGAGAGAGAGAGAGAGAGAGAGAGCCTGTGTGTGCAGAATACAATCGCCAGGCAGAGAGGAGAACAGATCTATAAATTGATGGAATTCAAAGCCGGCCGCATCGATTACCGTTATAACAAACAGCGGTGCACGGAGGGGCTGATTATTTTTAGACAAAGATTCTGTGCTCTCAGCTGAAATTCTGCTGATGTTGTCACTGTGTCAGATGTCTGCTGTTGATTGCAATTAGATGCGATACAAAAAAAAAAAAAATTAAACTCTCTGTATCCTTAGTCTTCTTTCCCAGTTATGACATCGCCCCACTCCTTTTGTTTGGTGCTTCCTGGGGAAATGCTTCCAGCTGGAGGAAGGCTCGGGTTCATGGGAGGTATCCCTTGATGAGGGGGAGGGAAGTGGTATCATTTTATGGCTAGCATTGAAGAGCACCCAAAGAATCCTGGGGGAAAGCGGGATGTTAACAGACATTCATCAAAAGTCTCTGGGTCTCAGTTCTGCCAAAAGAGCTCCGTCGGGTCCTGAAATTTAAAAACAAAACGGCAATTTTGAAAACATTTGGTTTCCTTCTTTCTTTTTTCCAACTACCCCCCTTATTCCCAGGCCTCACTGAGGGTGCTCAGAAGTGCCAGGCGCCCCGGTGTGGCAAAGGCCATCCAGCATGGCAGTCACCCCGAGGACAGCAACGCCCGAAAGAATTCATTTCTCCAAATGGAGAACCGTCCTGCTACTAAATCATACCTGAAAAGCAGGCTCCAGGTAATTGCGGCTACGGACAAATTATAAAGAGCTGCGCCGTCTCGTTTTACATGAGGGCTGGTTGCTGGGATTCTTCTCTTGTCAAGTTCATTCATCATCTTGATGGTTTCCAGTTTATCTCTGGTTTCAGAGCTATTAGCACAAGTCTCCTGTACAGCCCAACAGCTGTAAACTTGAGACTATCGGTGGGGTGTCCGTGATTGACAATTCATAACAGGACGCGGGTGCTCGCTGGGTTCGAATGACAATCCCAACCTCGCCCGACCGGGCCATCTCTGTGCCTCGAATTTACGGCCGCCCCATTTTAATCCTCCCGGGATAACAGAACGAGAAAACAGGGTGTCCGTCGAGCTTCAGGGGGAGGCAGGGCTGTTCTCCCAGGACTCTATAAAACAATTCTCTTGCCTAAAGACTCTTTCAAATGCCTTCTATGTGTTAGGTCCTTTTTAGGAGAAATAAATAAGACTAGGTCTGAAGTTTGCAAAGTCCTTTCTGTATATTATTTCACTTGAACCTTGTGGGGTACTCAACCCCATTTTGTGGATGAAAAGACTGAGGCTTACTTGTAAAATGTCAGACATCAGAGGTAAATGTGGATTTTTTTTCACTCAAAGCCCAACCTTCCATATGCCACAAGGGCGACAATAAGTTTCGATTTGGAAACAGAGCCATTTCCTTCTCCATCTTATTTTACAAACAGAAACAGAGGCAAACAGAGTGAATTGATTCAACCAGGGCCATGTAGCTAGTAGCGAGTGTCTGAGGCTGGAATTGAACTCAGGTCTTCCTGATTTCAGGATGTCCCTGGGCCTCAGTTTCCTCATCTTTTAAGTGAGAGACTTAGACAGGAAGGTCTAACTTAATCTAGAAGGTAACTTACTAGAAGTAACTAACTAAACTTAAAAATACAAGATATCACAAGTGTCCAACCACACCCCTGACCAGTGGTCCTCCAGCCTTGACTTGAAGATTTCCCATGAGGGAACAAGGTGGATGTCCAGAGGCAGTAGATTCCTTAAAGGTCATCTAACCCAACCCAATCATTTTAAAGATGGAGTCAGCCGAGGACCACAGAGGTTGGCTAAGTGACTTGACCAAGATCATACAAGGAGTAAGTCACAAAATCCAGGTTGAGACCTGGGCCTTCCCACTCCACATTTGTTCCTTTTTTCTATCAAATCTCCTGGGTTCAGTTCATTCCTTTGGAGAAGCCATGATTTGATGTTAAAAGGAGGCTGATCCATTAACTGGCATTTAGTAAGATGCTAGGCCTGCAAAGTCAAAGAATAAAACCATCCCTACTCTCAAGGAGCTCATGCCCTGGGGGCCTGAAGCTAAGATCTCAAATCTCAGGGATGGAGAGGCTCTGAAGGCGACCCGGCAAATGTGAAAAATGAAGCCCCGAGGAAAGAAAACATGGAATTTTAGAGCATAAAGACCATTAGTCTCCTGGAGTTCAAATGCCAGATCCAGCGTTCACTGACAGTATGATTGTGAGCAGGTCTCTGTTTCAGTAAAACGAGAATAATCCTGTTGTTCTTCTTCATAGAGTCAATGTACAGTGCCTGTACTATGGCTGATCAGTCCAATACGAGTTTTGAAGGTTCTATCGAAGATCAGACACAAATAGTCTTTTTTGGAAATTTGGGAGATTTACTGTCTTTCAGTCATTTCAAACGTGTCCAGCTCTTCGTGACCCCATTTGAGGTTTTCTTGCCAATTCCTTCTCCGGTTCATTTTATAGATAAGTAAACTGAGGCAAACAGGACTGAGTGACTTGACCAGGGCCACACAACTAGGAACAAGTGTCTGAGGCTGGATATGAACTCAGGTCTTCCTGGTTCCATGCCCAGTGCTCTATCCACTGCTCCACCTAGCTGCCTGTTTGGGGAATGATCCTATAGATATTCCCATCTCCAACAAGGTTGTTGTAAGGGAAATGCTTAGAATCCTTAAAGTACTATATAAAAGTGAGGTATTATGAAGCATAGAGCCTGGGTCTGTGGCATCATTGCTGTAGGGAGCTCCCAGAGTAAGGAAACTCCTTCTACCAGTACAGGTCAACATCCTTTCTGTAGAGGTCTTAGAGAATTGCTTAGAGTGACTCAGCAGGCAGGATGTGAACTCAAATCTTCCTGACACATCCCCTTCTCCACTCAGCCTCTCATTATTATTGTTATTGTCCATCTAGCTCTTCTCCTCTTTTTCAGTGGAGTTAAGATACAATTGACCCTTGCAAGGATCTCTGTCCTACTAGTTATTATCCTTCCATCTTTAAGGCTTTGTGAACCGTTGCACAAGAGGACAAAGAGCACTTTTTATAGATGAGTGAAAGTCCATCCTCCATAGGCTCCTGGAAAGCAATCCTAGATATGACTCCAGGAGTAGATAAGATGATGGGGGTGACATGTACCACATCCAGCTCCCATATGGTTTTGTTTTCTCAGACTAGGTTGCTATTTTTGGAGAGCTTTTTATTGCGTGTAGAGGGATGACTCTGTGTCTTTGGTGTGGTTGCATCTACTAAAGGCACCATTCTTGAGTTTTTTCAAGTTAATGAATGGTAGTGGTGGTGGTGGTGGTGATAATAGTGATGATAATAGTGGTGGTGGTGATGATGATGATAATGATGATGGTGGTGATGATGATGATGATGGTGGTGGTGGTAGTAGTGAGGATGGTGGTGGTGATAATGGTGATGATAATAGTGGTGGTGGTAATGATGATGGTGGTGATAATGATGATGATGATGGTGGTGGTAGTAATGAGGATGGTGGTGGTGATAATGGTGATGATGGAAGTGATGATAATAGTGGTGGTGGTGGTGGTGGTGGTGGTGGTGGTGGTGGTGATGATGATGACGATGATGATGATGGTGGTGGTGGTGGTGGTAATGATGGTGGTGGTAGTAATGATGATGGTGGTGGTGATAATAATGGTGATGATAATGATGGTGGTGGTGGTGATGGCAGTGGTGATGATGATGATGGTGGTGATAATAATAGTGATGGTGATGGTAGTGATGATGGCTATGGTGATGATGATGATGGTGGTGGTGGTGATAATAATAGTGGTGGTGATGATGATGGTGGTGATAATAATAGTGATGGTGATGGTAGTGATGATGGTGGTGGTGGTGATAATAATAGTGGTGGTGATGATGATGGTGGTGATGATGATGATGATGATGATGATGATGATGATGATGATGATGATGATGATAGNTGGTGATGATGATGATGATGATGATGATGATGATGATGATGATGATGATGATGATAGCAAAGAAGAGAGTCTGACAGAGTGCTTAATGGAAATTTTTGGTCCCCTAGAGTCAAGATTGCTTGGGGGCTTAGAACAAAGGATACCAGAGCCAGGAGGGGGCTTAGAACAAGGAATGTCAGGAGTGGGAAGGAGCTGAGAACAGGGAATGTCAGAGCTGGGAGGAAACATGTAGTCTATAAAATAGAATGGCCAATTTGTTAGGAATGTTAGAACTAATCTAGACCTTAGAAATCACTTAGGGCAACACCCTTATTTGATTAGATGGCAAAAGTGAGTCCCAGAGAGGGAAGTGACTTGACCAAGGTCACAGGACAAGTCCAGATAGGTAGGTAGAGTTAGTTGGATCAAGTCAGTAGCTGCAAGGACCGAGAAAGCCTGGAGCTGTCTGAGCGCTTTGCCGTTTCTCTGGGCCGCTTGGGCTCTGGCAGCTGGAAGAGGAGACAGGAGGCTCCTCTCCTCTCTGAGTGCGCCCTTGTCCTGTGCCTGGGGCCCTTGAGAGGCGGCCGCCTGCCCAATCAATATCTCCCAGGATGGATGGAAAGTGAGCTGTGTTGTAAGAGGCATGCGTTGCTTACTGCCAGTGCTGTCTGTCTGTGGGAAATCTAATACATTGATTAGATTTCCTTCTGAACAGCTTCAATAGAGAGCTATGACGGCATGGCTGCTGGGGTCTCAGGCACCGTCTCCTGGCAGCTCCAAAAGGCCACACCCGCCAGGGTGCCTGCCCCCGGTCTCCTGCTCCTCCAGCTTTGGGGGACGAGACCACAGCTGCTCCTACCCTCGCCATGATCGGCCTATGCCCCGGCCCTGCCCCTGACGACCGGCCCCCCTGGAACGATGGAGATGTGAGTGTGTCCAGACTCCCCCTGGGGGAATCAGTGGCAAGAGGATGGGGAGATTGTGGAGAGCAAGTCGGGGCTGGGGGTGAGGGAGAAACTTCCCAACCAGGAGAGACATCTCCATGGATGGATGGATGGATGGATGGATGGATGGATGGATGGGCTGCCTCTGGAGGGTGCGAGGCTCCTCCCCACTCCAGCACTGGGACTCTTTAAGCAGAAACTAGACAACCACTTGTTGGGTAGAGTGGAAAGGGCATCCTTGTTCATGTACAGACTGGACCACGTGGCCTCCAAAGGCTGGGGATCTAGGAAGAGAAACTGGGTGGGGACCTGGGGTGCCTTCTCTCTGGGGGACCCTCATCATCTGCCTCCAAAATGTCCCCCCTCTCACTTAGGGAACATTGTCATGTGGGTAAGAAGTCACATCCTATTTATAACCTACTGCTACTGAGGAAGAGAAGGAAGGAAGGAAGGAAGGAAGGAAGGAAGG